>NC_079216.1:3293232-3300732 GCF_029633865.1 Lampris incognitus | reverse complement strand
TTCAGTCAGTCCTGATCCTCGTACCCGCTCATCAGTCATCCAGGACAGTTTGTTTTGGAGGTCTGGTATTTGGATTTAGTAGAAGGTGTTTATTGAGGGCGGGATAAAACCACGATACCTCGGCTGTGGATGCCTCTATGCCGTGGACGTGTTTGTAAACGGTTATCCGACAGGGTTGGCGTCTCTGGAGACCTGTGTGGACCATCACCGCCTTCCTTTCTGGGAACCGACACTCTGCCAGAGAAACAGGTGAAGCAAAGTGGGAGCAGTGGATACGATTTCATTCTCTTTGCAGATTATGTCAACTGGTCGAGCCGGTTTGTGATTCAGTTCTGGGAGTCTGAAGTAGGGAAGGCCCAAAAACCTTCCTCTTGCAGTCTACCCTCATCCTCAAATGGCTTCTAAGCTTTGCAGTTCATATGAGCCATATGACTCTACTGTTGGGGTTGCCTGTTGTACCCTTATTTTGACTTTATCATGTGTCTGCTAGCGAGTCCTGCTACCTGCACTTTACACACCACGCTCACATGTGGTGATGTGTCTGTTATACCACATGAGTCCTGCTACCTGGACTGTACACACCACGCTCACATGTGGTGATGTGTCTGTTATACCACATGAGTCCTGCTACCTGGACTTTACACACCACACTCACATGTGGTGATGTGTCTGTTATACCACATGAGTCCTGCTACCTGGACTGTACACACCACGCTCACATGTGGGTTGATGTGTCTGTTATACCACATGAGTCCTGCTACCTGGACTGTACACACCACGCTCAAATGTGGTGATGTGTCTGTTATACCACATGAGTCCTGCTACCTGGACTGTACACACCACACTCACATGTGGTGATGTGTCTGTTATACCACACGAGTCCTGCTACCTGGACTTTACACACCACGCTCACATGTGGTGATGTGTCTGTTATACCACATGAGTCCTGCTACCTGGACTGTACACACCACGCTCACATGTGGTGATGTGTCTGTTATACCACATGAGTCCCTGCTACCTGGACTGTACACACCACACTCACATGTGGTGATGTGTCTGTTATACCACATGAGTCCTGCTACCTGGACTGTACACACCACGCTCACATGTGGTGATGTGTCTGTTATACCACATGAGTCCTGCTACCTGGACTGTACACACCACGCTCACATGTGGTGATGTGTCTGTTATACCACATGAGTCCTGCTACCTGGACTGTACACACCACACTCACATGTGGTGATGTGTCTGTTATACCACATGAGTCCTGCTACCTGGACTGTACACACCACGCTCACATGTGGTGATGTGTCTGTTATACCACATGAGTCCTGCTACCTGGACTTTACACACCACACTCACATGTGGTGATGTGTCTGTTATACCACATGAGTCCTGCTACCTGGACTGTACACACCACGCTCACATGTGGTGATGTGTCTGTTATACCACATGAGTCCTGCTACCTGGACTGTACACACCACGCTCACATGTGGTGATGTGTCTGTTATACCACATGAGTCCTGCTACCTGGACTGTACACACCACGCTCACATGTGGTGATGTGTCTGTTATACCACATGAGTCCTGCTACCTGGACTTTACACACCACGCTCACATGTGGTGATGTGTCTGTTATACCACATGAGTCCTGCTACCTGGACTTTACACACCACATTTACATGTGGTGATGTGTCTGTTATACCACATGAGTCCTGCTACCTGGACTGTACACACCACGCTCACATGTGGTGATGTGTCTGTTATACCACATGAGTCAAATCCACCATCTCTTTAAGATCCGAGACACACTGACACTAAATGTACTCACCATGACATGTACTGTTGGCTATGATGTGAGTACTTTCTTGCAAATGAACTACTACTACTACTACTACTAGTACGACTACATATATGACATAATTAGTAAGCTTCTTGTAAGTTAGTTAGTAATTGTGAACACAGACATGTGAAAGTCTACGGTGACAGCAGCCGAGCTCTGGCCAGTTGTCCGGATGGCCGGCTGGTCTCAGATGCTGCAGCCCCTCCTACAGGCATGGCATGCACTCCCACCTCCGACAGAATCCTGTTTTCTGCAGTATTTCCATGCACTCTGTGTAGTAGAGTACAACCATTTAGTTTTTCCTCGTCATTATAAACGTGTCGTCTTCCTTCTCGTACATCCTTTGATTCTTTGTAAGCTGGTCAGTAGTTGATAGTGCCTGCATACCTGCACAGGCTTAGAATTATTTTTCCCACCACAGACTTGAATCACTGCCTCTCTCTCTCTCTCTCTCTCTCACACACACACACACACACACACACACACACATATATATGTTACTGCTACTAGTTTTATGATCTGTATATTTGATTTGGTTAAGGTTTTATGCTGGAATGCCCCTCCCCTGATGTAACCCCCCCCCCCCAATCTATCCAGGCTTGGGACTGGCACTAAGAACGCTCTGGCTTCTACGTCCTCAGTGGCTGAGATTCATATGTATATATATATATACTATATGTACAGTGGCCTTGCAAAAGTATTCATACCCCTTGAACTTTTCCACATTTTGTCACGTTTTGACCACAAACATAAATATATTTTATTAGAATTTTATGTGAAAGACCAACACAAAGTGGCACACAATTGTGAAGTACAAAGAAAATTATACATGATTTAAAAACATTTTACAAATAAAAAACTGAAAAGTACGGTGTGCAAAAGTATTCAGCCCCCCTGAGTCAATACTTTGTGGAACCGCCTTTTGCTGCAACTCCAGCTGCAAGTCTTTTGGGGTATGTCTCTACCAGCTTTGCACATCTAGAGACTGACAGTTTTGCCCATTCTTCTTTGCAAAACAGCTCAAGCTCAGTCAGATTAGATGGAGAGCGTTTGTGAACGGCAGTTTTCAGATCTTGCCACAGATTCTCAATTGGATTTAGGTCTGGACTTTGACTGGGCCATTCTAACACATGACTATGTTTTGTTTTAAACCAGTCCATGTAGCCCGGGCTTTATGTTTAGGGTCGTTGTCCTGCTGGAAGGTGAACCTCCGGAGGCCCCAGTCTCAAGTCTTTTGCAGACTCCAACAGGTTTTCTTCCAAGATTGCCCTGTATTTGGCTCCATCCATCTTCCCATCAACTCTGACCATCTTCCCTGTCCCTGCTGAAGAGAAGCACCCCCAGAGCATGATGCTGCCACCACCAAGTTTGACAGTGGGGATGGTGGTGTGTTCAGAGTGATGTGCAGTGTTAGTTTTCCGCCACACATAGCGTTTTGCATGTAGGCCAAAAAGTTGAATTTTGGTCTCATCTGAGCAGAGCACCTTCTTCCACATGTTTGCTGTGTCCCCCACATGGCTTCTGGCAAACTGCAAACGGGACTTCTTATGGTTTTCTTTTAACAATGGCTTTCTTCTTGCCACTCTTCCATAAAGGCCAGATTTGTGCAGTGCAGGACCAATAGTTGTGCTGTGGACAGATTCCCCCACCTGAGCTGTGGATCTCTGCAGTTCATCCAGAGTCACCATGGGCCTCTTGGCTGCATCTCTGATCAGTGCTCTCCTTGTTCGGCCTGTAAGTTTAGGTGGACGGCCATGTCTTGGTAGGTTTGCAGTTGTGCCATACTCTTTCCATTTCCGGATGATGGATTGAACGGTGCTCCGTGAGATGTTCAAAGCTTGGGAAATCTTTTTATAGCCTAACCCTGCTTTAAACTTCTCCACAACTTTATCCCTGACCTGTCTGGTGTGTTCCTTGGACTTCATGATGCTGTTTGCTCCCCAATATTCTCTTAACAAACCTCTGAGGCCGTCACAGAACAACTGTATTTGTACTGAGATTAGATTACACACAGGTTGACTCTATTTAGTCATTAGCTCAACATTCGATCATTCAGCAATCATCAGGCAACCTCTGAAGGTAATTGGTTGCACTCAGAGAAAAGGGGGCTGAATACTTTTGCACACCGCACTTTTCAGTTTTTTATTTGTAAAAATTTTTTAAAATCATGTGTCATTTTCTTTGTACTTCACAGTTGTGTGCCACTTTGTGTTGGTCTTTCACATAAAATTCCAATAAAATATATTTATGTTTGTGGTCGTAACGTGACAAAATGTGGAAAAGTTCAAGGGGTATGAATACTTTTGCAAGCCACTGTATACATACATACATATATATACACATATATATACACACATATATACACACACACACATATATATACATATACATACATACATACATATATATATATATACACATATACACACACATATATATATATATACATATATACATATATATATATATCTCCCTCTCACCCTTTTTCGGGTGAGAGGGAGATATTTTTTTCCTATACATTCCTATTTAAGATTATTTTAGACTGTTTTTACTAGGTGAAGTGAACTGATTTTAACTCGGATCCTAAACCTGATGAGGATGAATATAATATTATTATAATATTATTGTGAGGTCATCAGTTTCCCTCATCGTGCCGTGTGAATGTCCTGCAGCAGGGTTACTGCAATCACCCTGACGTGTCTCCTGCCACACCGACGCCCATATCAGCTGACAGGACGGGGCCACGCCAGCCAGCGGGAGATAAAGCTTCTGCTAAATGTGATTATGTCAGTCAGACAGCACACGGTCGGCTGTGATGGAGGTCAGGCTAAGCCGACGTCACACCACCACACCCGGGACATGATATACCGACTACGCCTTCAGCATGTTTAAGAAGGCTGGACAATAATCCCGTATGATCATTTATCGTCTTTCAGTGGTATTTCAGTTGTACATTTGGATGTTCTGACACAGTTTTGCTGTGTCAGTGAATGATGAAGAGAATCTCTCACTTCTCTCAGCACGAAGTGTGACTTTTTGTTTTTGTTTTTCTTTAGTTTTGTTTGGGCTGGAGTAGGAAAACAGTTCTGTAGAAGGATGAAATCACTGTCACCTTTCAGAGAACAAGATGTCTGGCACCTGACAGGTTTTGAATTACTGCAAAAAAGTTTGGACAGGAAGTGCGAGCGGGTGAAAAGTGAGTCTCAGCAGCGGTTGCGGTCAATGGGGATCCGTGTGGAGGTAAGGAGGTGGGATGCGGAACGACACAGGGCTAGCTAACCGGCGGTGTATCAAATGAAGCACATGTTGGTTTCCACCACGTCGCTTCTTGCCGTTGATGTGCTGAGAGAAAAGTGATGGACCATCGGTCCAGGAGGCCGGAGGTTGTTCGGTCGACTTCCTGTCCGTCAACCAACTTCCTCGCCACGTGACCCGTGAATGTTGTCACAGCTCCACATCCAGCTGTGGCAACATTCAGCTCCTCCACACGTCCCTCATCCCTCCTTCCCTTTCTTCAGGCAAGTCTTCACACTGAGAAACACAAGAGCTTATCGAGGTGTTTCATCGTGGTTTAGATCTCACGGTGCTTATTTCAAGACATCGCTGCTGAAACCTTCTCATCACATATCATGGCTTGTTTCAATAAAGTGTACTTGTTTCATGATTACACGACCTGTAACAGGGACAGTTCACTAAACAGGGAGAGAAGTCCTAAAACAAGACACTTCATTTGCGATGTTCTTTCTTCTCGTCATCATCTCATCTCATCTTCAGCTGCTTCTCCGGGGTTGGGTCGCGGTGGCGGCAAGCTAGGTAGGGCACTCCAGACCTCCCTCTCCCCAGCAACGCCCCCCCAGCTCCTCCTGGGGGATCCCAAGGGGTTCCCAGGCCAGATTGGACATGTAGTCCCTCCAGCAAGTTCTAGGTCTACCTCCTAGTCGGACGTGCCCGGTAAACCTCCAAAGGAAGGCGCCCAGGAGGCATCCTAATCAGATGCCCGAACCACCTCAACTGGCTCCTTTCGACGCCAAGGAGCAGCGGCTCTACTCCGAGCTCCCTCCGGATGTCCGAGCTCCTCACCCTATCTCTAAGGCTGAGCCCAGACACCCTACAGAGGAAACTCATTTCAGCCGCTTGTATCCACCATCTCACCCTTTCAGTC
This sequence comes from Lampris incognitus, assembly GCF_029633865.1. Lineage (NCBI taxonomy): Eukaryota > Metazoa > Chordata > Actinopteri > Lampriformes > Lampridae > Lampris > Lampris incognitus. The sequence goes on along the minus strand of NC_079216.1, from coordinate 3,294,727 downwards.
ACTACCCAAAGCTCATGACCATAGGTGAGGGTTGGAACCAAGACTGACTGGTAAATTGAGAGCTTTGCCTCCCGGCTCAGCTCCCTCTTCACCACAGCGGTTTGCTACAACTTCCACAATGTTCTTTCTTTTTTATAGTAAATGTCTTTACAAGTCCCGTTACCGTGAAACAAGTACACTTTCTAGAAACAAGCAAAATGTTAAAAGCAACATCAGCAGATGTAAGACAAGATGAAACACCTTGGGGAGCTCGTCTTTTCCTGGTCCTGGCCAACATTCAGGAAACGATTCATCAAACTAATGAAAAGACACTTTCCATCAGGAGGACAGCGTCCACGCCTCTCAGTTTGCCCTCTTCTAGTTTGACCCGTCTCTTCTCTTCCCTTCACAACTCAGCCTCCATCTCATGATCTGTTCTCTTCTGTCTGCCTCTTTTCTTTCTGTTCTTTATCCCTCCAGTCTGTCCAAGGACATCTGGATCAGGGCGGTCTGCCGGGGAAGCTGGCCTGGTGTCAGTACGGCTGCAGGAACCTCAGACTGCACACCATCACACCAAACCACAAGATACACCTTCGTTTTAAAGCCTTAATCGCGTTGCTCCGTTGTCAATTAAGTGATGTTTGAAACTTTATGGAGATGGAAACTGCTTCCTGTTTCAGTGTATCCGTGTGTTTGGCAGATTTATGCTATCCGGTTGTTGAAGAACACTGTCAATTTGGAATTATGTTCGGATTTATGGATTGTCAACCTTTCAAGTGTGCTTTCCATTAAGTCAAGCTGACATCGATGTGGATGTAAGAGGGATCCAGATGTCTTTTAATCCTCCGTATATCAGGACATGGGGTATGAAGTGGGTTTTCATCAGTGACACTTCTGGCAGCCAAATAAACAACAACAACAACAACACACATTGAGACACTGAACCAAGACAGCATCCGGATGTGGGCCACTTCAGGCAATGATGCGGCGCTGGTGGTCTTCTTCTGGCCCTGACAAAATGGATGTGAGCCTGAAGTGGCCCACATGTATAACAGCAACTATGGCCCAAATATGCCAAATCACATGTGGGCCTTTTTTGGCAAAGATGCGGTGCTCTGGGCAGCATGTGATCTGGATGTGACCCTGAAGTGGCCCGTGTGGTAAATGGTGAATATGGCCCAAATATCAGCAAACACATATGGGCCACCTTTGGCAAATATGTGGCACATGCGGCATTGCTACGGCTTGGTTCTGGCCCAGATCTGGCAAACAGGAGCGGACCGTCCAAATGCCATCATTCCACGGGGTATGTGGGCCGGATGAAACTGTTGGGGTGAGTAGTCCGCGGTGGTGTAGCGGTCTAAGCATCGGCTTTGTGTTGATGCAGTTGCCCACTGGGGACCGGGGTTCGCGCCTCGGTCTCATCAGATCTCACTATGGCCGGACTCGATGAAGCAGCAATAATTGGCAATGCTGTCTTCGGGAGGGGGGCGGAGTCGGCTTGTGTTCGTCACAT
>NC_079216.1:3015732-3288232 GCF_029633865.1 Lampris incognitus | reverse complement strand
ATGAAGAGAGAGCAGAACAGGGTCTTAGTTCCTGTGTGGGTTTGCAGGTGAGGTGTGGGAACAGCTCAGCATGTAGCAGCAGACAGGAGTGGATGTCGGCTGTTTGCTCTGTGGGTAGAATGTGTGTGTGTGTAAGTGAGACAGGTTGATGGAAAAGCCATCATCTGGCCGGTTCTCATTTGGTTCCACTGGGTGAAGTGTGGCTTAATGTGTATTTCATATTGTTTGGCTCAGCAGCGTTGCAATGACATCAAAGCTATCTGAGCCTGTGATTACCCAGACACACTGGCTGTGTTCCTCACATGCCGAAGGTATTCAGCTTTCTAACCGCAACGCCAAGTTTAAAGCCAGAGTCCTGAATCTGCTGATGTTACTGGACCAGTGTGTCTCTATGTAGGTGGTGGTGTTACTGGACCAGTGTGTCTCTATGTAGGTGGTGGTGTTACTGGACCAGTGTGTCTCTATGTAGGTGGTGGTGTTACTGGACCAGTGTGTCTCTATGTAGGTGTGGTGTTACTGGACCAGTGTGTCTCTATGTAGGTGGTGGTGTTACTGGACCAGTGTGTCTCTATGTTGTCGGTGGTGTTACTGGACCAGTGTGTCTCTATGTAGGTGGTGGTGTTACTGGACCAGTGTGTCTCTATGTAGGTGTGGTGTTACTGGCGGTACCAGTGTGTCTCTATGTAGGTGGTGGTGTTACTGGACTAGCGTGTCTCTATGTAGGTGGTGGTGTTACTGGACCAGTGTGTCTCTATGTAGGTGTTGTGTTACCGGACCAGTGTGTCTCTATGTAGGTGGTGGTGTTACTGGACCAGTGTGTCTCTATGTGGGTGTTGGTGTTACTGGACCAGTGTGTCTCTATGTGGGTGTTGGTGTTACTGGACCAGTGTGTCTCTATGTAGGTGGTGGTGTTACTGGACCAGTGTGTCTCTATGTAGGTGGTGGTGTTACTGGACCAGTGTGTCTCTATGTAGGTGTTGTGTTACTGGACCAGTGTGTCTCTATGTAGGTGTTGTGTTACCGGACCAGTGTGTCTCTATGTAGGTGTTGTGTTATCAGACCAGTGTGTGTCTCTATGTGGGTGTTGGTGTTACTGGACCAGTGTGTCTCTATGTGGGTGTTGGTGTTACTGGACCAGTGTGTCTCTATGTAGGTGGTGGTGTTACTGGACCAGTGTGTCTCTATGTAGGTGGTGGTGTTACTGGACCAGTGTGTCTCTATGTAGGTGGTGGTGTTACTGGACCAGTGTGTCTCTATGTAGGTGTTGTGTTACTGGACCAGTGTGTCTCTATGTAGGTGTTGTGTTACCGGACCAGTGTGTCTCTATGTAGGTGTTGTGTTATCAGACCAGTGTGTGTCTCTATGTGGGTGTTGGTGTTACTGGACCAGTGTGTCTCTATGTGGGTGTTGGTGTTACTGGACCAGTGTGTCTCTATGTAGGTGGTGGTGTTACTGGACCAGTGTGTCTCTATGTAGGTGGTGGTGTTACTGGACCAGTGTGTCTCTATGTAGGTGTTGTGTTACTGGACCAGTGTGTCTCTATGTAGGTGTTGTGTTACCGGACCAGTGTGTCTCTATGTAGGTGTTGTGTTATCAGACCAGTGTGTGTCTCTATGTGGGTGTTGGTGTTACTGGACCAGTGTGTCTCTATGTGGGTGTTGGTGTTACTGGACCAGTGTGTCTCTATGTAGGTGGTGGCGTTACTGGACCAGTGTGTCTCTATGTGGGTGGTGGTGTTACTGGACCAGTGTGTCTCTATGTAGGTGTTGTGTTACCGGACCAGTGTGTCTCTATGTAGGTGTTGTGTTATCAGACCAGTGTGTGTCTCTATGTGGGTGGTAGTGTTACTGGACCAGTGTGTCTCTATGTAGGTGTTGGTGTTACTGGACCAGTGTGTCTCTATGTAGGTGGTGGTGTTACTGGACCAGTGTGTCTCTATGTGGGTGGTGGTGTTACTGGACCAGTGTGTCTCTATGTAGGTGGTGGTGTTACTGGACCAGTGTGTCTCTATGTAGGTGGTGGTGTTATTGGACCAGTGTGTCTCTATGTAGGTGGTGGTGTTACTGGACCAGTGTGTATCTATGTGGGTGTTGGTGAGGTGTGTGTGGTGGGCTGAGCTTCATTCCAAATGAATGAGAGTCAGCAGGGCTGTTGTGTCAGAAACAAACCAGAAAACTTGGTAGAACCTGAGTTGTACTTATGGATGTAGTACTATCTTATGGATGCAGTACTATCTTATGGATGCAGTACTATCTTATGGATGTAGTACTATCTTATGGATGCAGTACTATCTTATGGATGTAGTACTATCTTATGGATGCAGTACTATCTTATGGATGCAGTACTATCTTATGGATGTAGTACTATCTTATGGATGCAGTACTATGTGTTGGTGAAGGTCTTCTACCAGCTTGTTCTGTCATATCTGCTGGTTGGACACAACACCTTCACCTCTTGTAACTCAACACTACCTGCCTTCTTCTTCCTCAAATGGCTGCTATGATGAAGATGAAAACACTATGCCCCCTGTCATTCTTCCTAGTAAAGTCCTCCCAGACACCAGCCATCCTTATCACACACCGCTGCAGTCTGCAGGATGTGCAGATGATCTGAAGACCATGGCGGACATTCTGATCATTTGTGATCTATCTGGTGAAACATCAAATGTTTAATAGTTATGGACGAGAGTCCGCCTGCACACATGCTGACATCATCTGCTGAACATCTTTCAGTGTGGATTTAATTATGGTCATTCCTGTGTCGGATCAGGCCCTTGCTGACAGAGTCACCTCCTATTTCAGCAAAACACACCAAAAAACCAAGAAAACACCCCTCGTTTGGGAGTGCCCCCGCAGCCAAATGGTTACAGGGCATAGCACACGGTGACACGGTCACAACCGTCGCCGGTTGGATTCCAGCCGGTGAATTTTGTTGCGTGTCATACCCCTTTCTCTCGCCCACATTTCCTGTCTGCCTTCACTATCGCTATCTCATAAAAAAATGCCAGAAAAAACAAAAACATTTGTTTGCAATCACAGTCGACACAGTTTGGGCCGCGCGGCAGTGGAAGGGGGCCGGAGCGTGCCGAGGAGCGGGGCCTGCTCTCTGCTAACTGCTTCCCCATGCCGAGCAGAGAGGGCGGCTGTGTTTTCGACATTCCTCATCATTGAAGTAATCGAGAGTGAGAGAAGTGAACCTCCTCGCTCCAGTGTTCCACAGCCACTCCTCACAGGAGTTATCGGTGCTGAAAGTGTTCAGACGAGGAGGTGTGAGCCGGCTGGGACGCCCCGACAGGGCACGCAGAGGCTGTCCTGCTGCGGTCGGCAGCTCCTCTGTGTCGCAGTCTCCACCACATTTTTTTACCCTTCACCTTGAGCGCACGCCGATAAGCAGGTGACCTTTGACCCCGACGGGCATCCTTCTCCCCTCTCCTCTGATCTCCTCTCCTCTTGCGTGCTTTGGAAAGATGGATGTGTTTTCTTATTGCATCATCTGTATTCCTGCAAGGTCACTTACACATCTAACAGAGAGAGAATAGAGGAGCCTCTCACCAGTTCACTGTGGTGCTTGACACGGACACACACACACACACACACACACACACAAACGGCCCTCAGCCCTTTGTTATTAGTCACTGTTTCGCAGTCAAAAGCCACATTTGTCCTCCTCCGTTGAGATGTCTGTCTGTGTCCAGGGAGACGGCGCTGCACTGGGGTGGTTTCCGAGGCTGGTTCCTCCAGGGGCCACCGAGCCCACTTTTTACCACGGACATGAACGACAACTCTGTTTATTTCATCTTCATTTTACTTTATTTTACGTCGCTTTATAAGTCGTTTTGTGGGCGTCCGGGTAGCGTGGCGGGCTATTCCGTTGCCTACCCAGGTCAAAACGTAGTATACTTTAGTGTATTAGAAATATAATCTATGCATACTAAAGTTAGTACAAGTGTACTTTTACTTTTTGTGCTTAATTTAAAGTATTCTTAAAATGTACTTTTAAAAAGTGTACTTCGAAATAGATGTCATTACAACTGAAGTTGTGCTCAAGGAGGAGTTGAGTACACTTTAGTATACTTGAAGGCGACAAAAAAAGTACAAAGAATATGAAAGTGTACTTAGTACGTTCTTTAAAAAGTATAATTTAAGTATGATATTTTTTCACCTGGGTACCAACACAGGGATCGCTGGTGGGAAGCCGCATGTGGGTGTGTGTCCCGGTCGCTGCACTAGCGCCTCCTCTGGTTGGTCGGGGTGCCTGTTCAGGGGGGAAGAGGAACTGGGGGGAATAGTGTGATCCTCCCACGTGCTACGTCCCCCTGGTGAAACTCCTCACTGTCAGGTGAAAAGAAGCGGCTGGCGACTCCACATGTATGGGAGGAGGCATGTGGTAGTCTGCAGCCCTCCCCGGATCAGCAGAGGGGGTGGAACAGAGACCGGGACGGCTCAGAAGAGCGGGGTAATTGGCCGGATACAATTGGGGAGAAAAAGGGGAAATAAATAAATAAGTCATTTTGACTCAGGTGTAAATGGACTGCAGCATGTCATCACCTTTAACTTGTTGAATAAGCTGCAGGGTATATGTGTAGTTTCTGTAGTTTGCATTATCAGATGTAGACTTTTTAGTTTAGTACTCACAGATGTATGTTTTGTTGTATAGTATTTACACGCACAGCTTTTCTAGTTGAGTATTTGTAGCATGGGCAAACATCTGATATCAGCTTTGGAGGGGGCAATTACATGAACATTTCTCAGGAACAATTCCTGAGGGGGACAACAAAAGTAGGGCTGTATCTCTGCTAGCGAACACTCAGCCTGCCAGTCAGGAACACTACACTGCACACTACACTGCCAGTCAGGAACACTACACTACACACCACACTGCCAGTCAGAAACACTACACTACACTGCCAGTCAGGAACACTACACTACACACTACACTGCCAGTCAGGAACACTACACTACACACTACACTGCCAGTCAGGAACACTACACTACACACTACACTGCCAGTCAGGAACACTACACTACACACTACACTGCCAGTCAGGAACACTACACTACACACTACACTGCCAGTCGGGAACACTACACTGCACACTACACTGCCAGTCAGGAACACTACACTGCAGTGCTCCTCTCAATGACTCGAACTCAAACAGCTGCAAACTGCTTGATGTTACTGTGGCTAGCTAGCAAATGTCAGCTAACCGCTAGCTAACATAAATAGTGATTCAGTGCAGCGAAAATGAAGACTGGTGACGATTATAAAAGTATTTTATTGTACTGAGTGAAGCTTGCATCTATAATGCCCTATAAGCATCTATAACACCCTATAAGCATCTATAATGCCCATACTTTCCTATAATGTGTATTACAATGACTAACGGCTATGGCTGAAGACTATGAAATAGCAATGAAGTCTCATTATGCATCTCTACAAAACTTCAGCAAAACAAGTTGGCTATGATGCATTATGACATTTGACAGATAAACAGGCTAATGATGACATATGTATAATGCATAAATCCGTTTTAAATTGACATAATGTATCATAAAGGTGGTTATGAGGTGTTGTGAGGGCGTATACATGGTTATAATTAATCTTACAATGATTAATAGCTACATTTATAGGGCGTTATAGATGCAAGCTTCATAAAAAGTGTTACTGAAACGTTAACATATCCTTTGTTTGAACTAGTGTACATTTTGTCAGCTATTTTTTTCCGCTTTTTTCTTTAGTCTTAGTCCTGTGTGCGGAGTAGAGGCGATGAAGGTGGATGAGTATAAATACTTGGGGTCAACTGTCCAAAGTAACGGGGAGTGCAGAAGAGAGGTGAAGAAGAGAGTGCAGGCAGGGTGGAGTGGGTGGAGAAGAGTGTCAGAAGTGATTTGCAAAAGAAGGGTGCCAGCAAGAGTTTTTTTTCTTTTGGATTTCCCCCTCCTTTTTCTCCCCAATTGTACTAGGCCAATTGCCCCGCTCTTCCGAGCTGTTCGGGTCGCTGCTCCACCCCCTCTGCTGATCCGGGGAGGGCTGCATACTACCACGTGCCTCCTCCAATACATGTGGAGTCACCAGCCGCTTCTTTTCACCTGACAGTGAGGAGTTTCACTAGGGGGACGTAGCGCGTAGGAGGATCACACTGTTCCCCCCAGTTCCCCCTCCCCCCTGAACAGGCTCCCTGACCAACAAGAGGAGGCGCTAGTGCAGCGACCAGGACACATACCCACATCCAGCTTCCCACCCGCAGACACGGCCAATTGAGTCTGTAGGGACGCCCGACCAAGCATCATTTCAGTCAATCTAGTTTAGCCAAAACCAATAATTTTTGTCATTTTAGTCAAACTTCTTTCACATAAGATCTGATGAAAAACAAAGGTAGGCTATAAAAACAGCCTACATAAAGTAACACCACCGTCTTACTAGCTGGCTTAATAGAGCTAAAAACCAAGCTAACGTTACCACCAAGACGTTACCATACCTCAGTTTGTTTGTGGTGAAATATGCAGCACTACATACACTGGACGGTTAAAACAACACTAATGGCAATTTTAAAACTTCCTCTCCACTGGAGGGTTTTTGCTAGCTACTTATTTTGTGGTCTTTTGTCTGACCTTATTATTTGATGCCACCCATGTCAGTTAACATCACGTCAGCTCTGAACTCTCACGGAAGCGGCTCCAGTCTACCTGCTAGCTTCAGCGCTGAGGGTTCGTTTGATTTACAACCAGCGGAGCAGGAGTAGGTGGTGGTTTGTTGGTCGCTCCTTGTTAACAGTAACAGCTGTCTCTGTCTCTCATACGGGGATACAATCAGGGTTGGACTGGGGACAAAATTCGACCCTGGCAATTTTCCTCTGTACCGACCCCCCCCCCGAACATGTGCACTTATGGGTTGCATAAAGCAATATGAGTAATATAGTAGTAACAGATGTAGGTTTTGTAGTTTAGTATTTGCAGATGTAGTTTTTGTAGCACAGTATTTACAGATGTAGATACAGATGACTGGTAAAGGGGGAGAGCTGGCTGATATGATGGAGAGAAGGAAGACAGATATACTGTGTGTGCAACAGACCAGGTGGAAGGGGAGTAAGGCCAGGAGCATTGGAGGGTTCAAACTCTTCTACCACGGTCTGAGTGGGAGGAGACATGGGGTCGGGGTAATTCTGAAGGAAGAGGGTGTCAAGAGTGTGCTGGAGGTGAAGAGAGTGTCACACAGAGTGATGAGTATGAAGCTGGAAATTGAAGGTGTGATGATGAATGTTGTCAGCGCATATGCCCTGCATATGATCATGCACATCATTGGGTGTGAGATGGAAGAGAAAGAAGAATTCTGGAGTGAGTTGGATGAAGTGGTGAAGAGTGTACCCAAGGAGGAGAGAGTGGTGATTGGTTGGTGAAGGGAACAGAGGTGATGAGGAGGTGATGGGTAGGTATGGTGGCAAGGAGAGAAATGTGGAAGGACAGATGGTGGTGGACTTTGTGAAAAGGATGGAAATGGCTATGGTGAACACATATTTCAAGAAGAGGGAGGAACACAGGGTGATGTATAAGAGGGGAGGAAATTGCACACAGGTGGACTATATCTTATGTAGGAGGCGCGATCTAAAAGGGATTGGAGACTGCAGGGTGGTGACAGGGGAGAACATAGCTAGGCAGCATCGGATGGTGGTCTGTAGGATGACTTTGGAGACCAAGAAGAGGAAGAGAGTGAAGGCAGAGCCCAAGATCAAACGGTGGAAGTAGAAGGAAGACTGTTGTGTGGAGTTCAGGGAGGAGTTAAGACAGGTACTGGGTGGTAGTGAAGAGTTGCCGGATGGCTGGACAACCACTGCAGAAATGGTGAAGGAGACAGCTAGGAAGGTACTTGGTGTTTCATCTGGACAGAGGAAGGAAGACAAGGAGACTCGCGAAGAAGAAGTGGGATAGTCAGAGAGATGAAGAATTTAGACAGGAGTACAAGGAGAGGCAGCGTAGGGTGAAGAGAGAGGTGGCAAAGGCAAAGGAAAATGCGTATGGTGAGTTGTATGGGAGGCTGGACACTATGGAGGGAGAAAAGGACTTGTACCGATTGGCTAGAAGGAGGGAGAGAGCTGGGAAGGATGTGCAGCAGGTTAGGGTGATGAAGGATAGAGATGGAAATGTGTCGACAAGTGAGGAGAGTGTTGACATGGTGGAAGGAGTACTTAAAGGGGCTGAGGAATGAAGAAAATGAGAGATGGGCATCCGGGTAGCATAGCGGTCTATTCCTTTGTCTACCAACACAGGGATCGCCGGCTCGAATTCCGGTGTTACCTCCAGCTTGGTCAGGCATTCCTACAGACACAATTGGCCGTGTCTACGGGTGGGAAGCCGGATGTGGGTATGTGTCCTGGTTGCTGCACTCGCGCCTCCTCTGGTCGGTTGGGCACTTGTTCAGGGGGGAGGGGGAACTGGGGGGAATAGCGTGATCCTCCCACACGCTACATCCCCCTGGTGAAACTCCTCACTGTCAGATGAAAAGAAGCGGAGGAGGCATGTGGTAGTCTGCAGCCCTCCCCGGAGGGGGAGCAGAGACCGGGACAGCTCAGAAGAGTGGGGTAATTGGCCAAGTACAATTGTGGAGAAAAAGGGGGGGGGATGAGCGAGAGAGAAGGTTGGATGATGAGGGGATAGTGAATCAGGAAGTGCAGTGGTTTAGCAAAGAGGAAGTGAGGGCAGTTGTGAAGAGGATGAAGAGTGGAAAGGCAGTTGGTCCTGATGACATACCTGTGGAGGCATGGAGATGTTTAGGAGAGATGGCAGTGGGGTTTTTAACTAGATTGTTTAACACAATCTTGGAAAGTGAGAGGATGCCTGAGGAGTGGAGAAGAAGCATACTGGTACCGATTTTCAAGAACAAGGGCGATGTGCAGAACTGTAACAACTACAGAGGAATAAAGTTGATCAGCCACAGCATGAAGATATGGGAAAGAGTAATAGAAGCTAGGTTAAGTCAAGTCAAGTCAATTTTATTTGTATAGTCCAATATCACAAATTAGCCTCAGTGGGCTTTACAGCAACACAACATCCTGTCCTTAGACCCTCTCATCAGATAAGGAACAACTCCCTAAAAAAAACCTTTGACAGGGAATGAATGTGAATCGTACACATGGCCATTGTAACTCTAGTTAATGCTCACAGCAATTTGCATGTGAAACCGATCGTTGGTTCGGTCGTTATGCCGCTGTGTTGTTTATGAGGGTGGGGACACCTGCGGTCAGTTGAGATGGAAGAGGTCACCTAGATGATGATGAAACGTTTCTCCCAGTAAACGTTGTGTGCCGGTGAACTGATTCACCTTTCTGTGACGTTGTCAGTGTGTTTCTGGCTTGATTATAAAGGACTTGACCAGTGGCTGGTTGTAGGCTGAAAAGTTCTTCCCTGCTGAATGTGATCAGAGTGAGAGCTGTAATAATAATAAACAAAAACAGAAAAAGTACCAGAGAGCCCAGAACCGAGACTGCTGACTGCGGCGCCATCTTGGATTGGGCATTTTGTACTCGTTTGTCTTGTACTTGTGTGTTTGTGAGAGCCAAACCTCGGTAGGAGCTGTGCTTTAATGTGATATATCCATTCATCCATCCATTATCCAAACTGCTGATCCTGCTGTCAGGGTTGCGGGGATGCTGGAGCCTATCCCAGCAGTCATTGGGCGGCAGGCAGGGAGACACCCTGGACAGCACAGGGCATATATACATTCATTCATTCATCTTCAGCCACTTCTCCGGGGTCGGGTCGTGGTGGCAGCAAGCTAAGTAGGGCACTTCAGATGTCCCTCTCCTCAGCAACGCCCTCCAGCTTCTCCTGGGGAATCCCAAGGCGTTCCCAGGCCAGATTGGACATGTAGTCCCTCCAGCGAGTTCTGGGTCTACCCCGGGGTCTCCTCCCAGTTGGCTGTGCCCGGAAAACCTCCAAAGGAAGGCGCCCAGGGGCATCCTAATCAGATGCCCGAACCACCTCAACTGGCTCCTTTCGACACGAAGGAGCAGCGGCTCTACTCCGAGCTCCCTCTTTTTCTGTACTCCGCCGCATATATACATAGATGTCAATAAATAAAACTTACAGTCATTTCAATGACCAAGTACAGCGAATAAATTTTAAGTTGAAGGTCTCGTTTAATACACAGTAATAACGTTCCAATGAGGAGTTAAACATGGAGAGCAGGATGATTGGCTCCTCTCTAGTTTTGGACCAGTTAAAATTAGATGGGCTCATTCTACAAACTCAGGCTGGGTCTGCTGTTATAACAGATACAGCATAAAAATAACTTACTGATGAAGACGGCAGCATGATGGCACAGTGGTTAGTGCTGTCGCCTCACAGCGAGGAGGTCCTGGGTTCAAACCCCGGGGTAGTCCAACCTTGTGTGTCGTCCCAGGTCATCCCCGTGTGGAGTTTGCATGTTCTCCCCATGTCTGCGGTGGGGTTTCTCTGGGTGCTCTGGTTTCCCCCACCATCAGAAAGACATGCATGTTAGGGTTAGTACTCCTGTCTGTGCCCTTAACCGAGGCATGGTGAGACCAACTCCGGGCGCTGGACGGTGGGCGGCTGCCCACTGCTCCTAGCTACACAGCTAGGATGGGTTACATGCAGAGCCGAGTTTCCCCACGGGGATCAAGAAAGAGTGTCTCTCTCTCTCTCTCTCTCTCCCTCTCAACACAAGTACGCAGACAGTCTACCTGCATCTGTATACCATAACAAGGACTCGTGATGTGGAGAGTCATTTCAGTTCATTCCAGACACGCTTTTCTCTCGGCCGCTTAAGGCAGGAAGTGAAGACACACAAGCACATGCAAGTAAACACACTTACATCCATACTGCATGGGAACACTTGAACACACTCTTGTAGCCGACGTTCTTTAAACAAACTGAAGAGGGTTCAAATGAAGGAAGAGTTTCTGCATTTCATAACCAAATCCCACGGCGGCCTTTGACCTCTGAGGGCTGTGGCAGTGGGGAATGTAGCAGATTCCTGTGTTCAGCCTGCCAGGAGGGTTGTGGTCTTAGTTAATCTCTCTCTCTCTCTCCCCGATATTCCTTCTCATGCGCACATATCCACATCTTCTCTCCGTTTACTCCCTGTGTTGTAATTTCCTTCTCTCTGCTTTGTCTTCGTTCTCTCCTCCTTCCTTTCTTTTCCCTGTCTTCTCTCCTCGTCTCCATTAAGCAGCGGTGGTGTTTTTACTGGGGACACTGTTCAGTTCTCTGGATGTCTCGGTCATAAGACATGTCCAGGTGTCATGTGTTCAGGCGAGATAACCCCACCGGGCAACCGCCCGGACCCCCGGCCACGCTCCATAACGCTCACACAGGCCTGAGCAAACCCAGGAGGGTTATAATACGATGACCCCATGAGCCACGCACGACACGTCCATGATATTTCATAACACCTCCGCTATTTATAGCACGTGAGCAGCTCGTGGTGGCTGAACGTGAGCAGGGGGGATGAATAACAGCAGCGCGTGAGGTCGAGCGCGTCGTGCCATCTCTGCTACCAAGACGTGAGATTGGGCAATCTGGAAATGTTGGTTCAACCCCCCGTGTCTCCAGACCCCCCCCACAGCCCCCCCCTCCCACACACACACACAGACACATACTTGAGAGTCTCACAGACATGCAGTCCCCTCATGTGGAAAACAGAAGACATGAATGTAGGTCATCGCTGCGCCGCCTGTCGGAGCGGCCCGGAAGAGCCGCTGCAGCTTCCCCACAGCGCTGCCAGAGAGGCCACATTAAACCGCTGCGGTGCCTCTTCAACAGCTGCCCACGACGTGCATGCGGAGCGGGGCTCTGCCCGCGGCGCGGCGCGGCGCGGCGCGGCACCAACGCTTCATGGTGCACCGTTTCCTCGCAAAGACGAATAAAGCTTCACCCGTCTTATCCCGGTTCGCTGGTCATGTGACCCCGACCGCTCGACTGGCCTGATGGGAAATGCAGTCCGGCCGCGCGGGCTTCGCGTCGCGCCGTCTGGCTGAACGGGACCGCTTCTCTAAAGCGCGCTTCATTTCTACACCCAGTTGTGTAGTTTGATGAGCAGCAATGATGAAAAAACAACAAACAAGAGACGAAAAACAACCCCGTAAAAACTCTAAAGAGCTTGTGTTTGTGTGTGTGTGTGCGTGCGTGTGCGTGTGTCCATAGGAGTTGTTGACTTTTTAAAACACGTCTCGCCATAGACCAGTGTTTCCCAACCCAGTCCTCAAGGAACCCCAGTCCCGCAGAGTTTCTTTGCAACCCTGAATAGGTACCTGTTTATAGTTATTCAACCAATCAGCAATGAATTACGTCAGACGTTGCACACCTTGCATAACTAAGTGCTGCGAGATGATTGGTTGAGTAAGTGCAAGCAGGGCCACCTATGCAGGGTTAAAATGAACATCTGCAGGATAGGCGGTCCTTGAGGACTGGGTTGGGAAACGCTGCCATAGACTGTATAAAAACGATGGAAGTAGTGTGTGACGTCACTCGGTGGTTTTTGAAGCCTAAAGTTTGCCTTTATTTTAGGGGCCATCTTTTCAGTTTGTTGGGAGCCAGAAAAGTCATATGGGGGCAGCAGAGTGGAGCATGGCTGGAAGCTCGGTGGCAGACGGGTTGTAAGACCTGTCAGTCAAGCAGACATGTCCCCAACGTGACACTCTTATAATCCTAAATAGCTTCTCAATAGAACAAAAAATGTCAAAATAACCACCTTCACACTTTGTGCCAGACTTGAAATGATCTACGGAGACCCAAACTACTTGAAGAGAAAATGTATTGAGTTTGTTTTGGAAGGCAGAAGTTGGGAATCGGCTCCGTGCTGTAGTCCACTGACTTCCGGTTTGTACTGCAGCGGTCATACCAGTTTCCTGTTTGTTGGCGTGTGCTATTGACAACGGCATATTTTTCGCGATGGCTGCAAGATTTACCATGGAGAAATGTCCACCACATACCACACAACTGTCCACACACTTCCACCTGCACCTACCAGCAAACGGGAGCGGACGGACGGAATTGGGGACGTAACTTGATGTGTACAACTTGGAACGTTTCACCCGGTTGCTGGTAGCTGCAGGTGGAAGTGTGTGGTGTGGACAGTTGTGTGCATGTGGTGGACATTTATCCATGGTAAATCTTGCAGCCATCGCGAAAAATATGCCATCGTCATTAGCACACGCCAACAAACAGGAAACTGGTATGACCGCTGCAGTACAAACCGGAAGCCAGTGGCCTGATTGACTTACATTGAACCAGAAGTTGTTGTTGTTGTTTTTGTGCCAGCGACCTAGTGGCCACGCTGGAACTGCAACTTAAGGCACTTGCGCATTGACTTCAACTTCCTGCCCTGTTGGTTGCCACTTGGTCTCACCGCTGTAAATCCTGGACAATACCAGTTCACAACACTGAGACCGAGTGCTGTGGGTTGTTCATGAAACTTATATGACAGCTGGCTTTGACCAAGACAGTAAAATAAATAAAACATCTGAATTTGATCGGGTTTAATGTAGCCGATACTGATAAATTAAAATGAGCTTTGATTGGCTCCAATACCGACCTCTCACATCGGATCGGGACATGCCGAGCATTGACCTCTTACCCGACTGACCTCAAATTTGAGCTTGATATTGCCTGGGTGTTTATCACGGTATACTAACTTGGGTTTGATTCCTTCCGTCCTCAGGTGCCTTTGCCAAGGTGAAAGAGAGCCAGAGGATGAGCGATGAGGGGAAGATGGACCAGGACGAAGCTGACGGCATCAGGAAACGCTGCCGGACGGTGGGCTTCGCCCTGCAGGCAGAGATGAGCCATTTCCACGAGCGGCGGGAGGTGGACTTCAGAGACATGATGCAGGCCTACCTCACGGAGCAGATCGCCTTCTACCAGCGCGTGGTCCAACAGCTGGAACGCACCCTGCGCATGTATGACAGCCTGTAAAGTCACAAACGTGGCCGCCCCATTCGACATGCCAAAAAGCATAAAGGAGGAAGTCGGGATGCCTTGTCTCTTCTACTGAGGAAGTTCCCCTTCGAAGGTGGCTCGGTTTCTACCTTCTGGGTCAATCTGAGAGACCGAGGCTCATAGAAAAGACGAATATAATTTTCTAAAGAGACGCGTGAAGCCGGACTGTGCTCTTCGTGGAGTTGTCATCTACTTTGATGAATTCAAGTTTTAATAGTTTGTTTATTTTTGATTTTTTTTTAAAGGCCGACTGTGTGCTTCATGTCTGAAACACACACCGGTTTTGATATATCACAACATGTTGTTTATCTTGCATAAACAAGAAAGATTATTTAAAGTGTTAGCAACAGATTATAGGATATAGGTTTCAAAGTAATAGTGCTTTTATAGTTCATTATTTTCTTTTAAAACCATTAAAACGGGTTTGCATCCTGAAATCATCCCTCACTTTCCAGCATAATGCACTTTGGTCTTACTGGGATCTGGACTGAAGTTTCTACCAACATGTTCAGTTCATACACAATATAGAAAATAAAGTCTGACAACATTCCAACATTCATTCCCAACATTTTTTAATTGTATATTCATGCAGCTTAAAACCGAAGATTGAAACTGTCTGAGCTGAAAGTGAACTGATCCTTTTCTGATCCAAGTCTCCGCATTCTAAAACCCTCACCTCAGCTCATCCTCTCAACTCTCCACGTTCTCAGGTCTTCTCTGAAAGCTACAACCCTGAAGATTTACTACATACAAAGAAATGCTCCTTTTGGTACCATCTAACTGGTGGATAATCCACAACATCTTCACATCCTGCAGACTGTAGCGGTGTGTGATAAGGATGGCTGGTGTCTGGGAGGACTTTGCCAGGAAAAATGAAAGGGGGCATAGTGTTTTCATCTTCGTCACAGCAGCCAGATGAGGAAGAAGAAGGCAGGTAGTGTTGAGTTAGAAGAAGTAGTGAAGGTGTGGTGTCTAACCAGCAGATATGACAGAACAAGCTGGTAGAAGACCTTTACCAACACATAGTACTACATCAATAAGATAGTACTACATCCATAAGTACAACTCAGGTTCTACCAGGTGTTCTGGTTTGTTTCTGACACAACAGCCCTGCTAACTCTCATTCATTTGGAATAAAGCTCACCTCACCAACACCTACATACACACACACTGGTCTAGTAACACCACCACCTACATAGAGACACACTGGTCCAGCAACACCACCACCTACATAGAGACACACTGGTCCAGCAACACCAACACCTACATAGACAAATACTGGTCCAGTAACTCCACCACCTACATAGAGACACAAAAGTCCAGTAATACCACCACCTACATAGAGACACACTGGTCCAGTAACACCACCACCTACATAGGACACACTGGTCCAGTAACACCAACACCTACATAGAGACACACTGGTCCAGCAACACCACCACCTACATAGACAAATACTGGTCCAGTAACACCACCACCTACATAGAGACACAAAGGTCCAGTAACACCACCGCCTACATAGGACACACTGGTCCAGTAACACCAACACCTACATAGAGACACACTGGTCCAGTAACACCAACACCTACATAGAGACACACTGGTCCAGTAACACCAACACCTACGAGGAGACACGCTGGTCCAGTAACACCAACACCTACATAGAGACACGCTGGTCCAGTAACACCACCACCTACATAGAGACACACTGGTCCAGTAACACCAACACCTACATAGAGACACACTGGTCCAGTAACACCAACACCTACATAGAGACACGCTGGTCCAGTAACACCACCACCTACATAGAGACACACTTGTCCAGTAACACCAAAACCTACACAGAGACAGACTGGTCCAGTAACACCACCACCTGCATAGAGACACACTGGTCCAGTAACACCACCACCTACATAGAAACACGCTGGTCCAGTAACACCAGCAGATTCAGGACTGTAGCTTTAATGTACCTTTCTGTTGGTTAGCTCTACACAAATTCCGTCTGTGCCTGTCCAAACTTAGCAGGGTTGCTGATGTCTGTGTGTATTCTGTGTTTAGCTTCAGTGCAGGAAGTGCCTTTCAGTAGCTGAGATGTTCTGGTAGGTTTTTTTTATTTTTTAAATGACCACCTGTCTGTCGACCAGTTTCTGTCCCATTGAGAGAAAAGTAAACAGTCTTGCCTGAATTAATGTGTTTACTGGATTAGTGTGACAGACAGACAGATGGATAGAGACAGACAGATGGACACAGACGGAGAGTTAGACAGATGGACAGAAGGAGAGACAGGCAGACAGACAGACAGACACACAGACAGATAGATGGACAGATGGAGACAGATAGATACAGACAGACAGACAAACGGAGACACAGACAAGCAGATGGAGAGAGACACACAGACAGAGAGACAGACATACATACAGACAGACAGATGGACAGACGGAGAGACAGATAGATACAGACAGACAGACAGACAGACAGACAAACAGAGACACAGACAAGCAGATGGAGAGACAGACAGACAGATGCAGAGACAGACAGACAGACGGACAGACGGACAGACAGATGGAGAGATGGATGGACAGACACACAGAAAGATGGACAGATGGACACAAAGAGACAGACAGACGGACAGAGGGACAGACAGGCGAAGAGACAGACAGACAGACAGATAGACAGACAGACGGAGAGACAGACAGGTTTTAGTTAACTGTGCTCATGAACTCTGGAGGAAAATCTATTTATTTCCTTTATAAAGGAAGCAAGACTGCTGAATAAGATGAACTAATTATCCGAGTCTCAAAATAGATGTTGAGAGACTGTTGCTGGGTTATCAGACTCATATGAGGGTTTTTAATTCACTTAAGAGCAAATTATTCCATGACCACGAATCCTTGTAAGAGTCGACTTTCTGTCATCATGTAGTATGATGGTCCAGATCAAATGGTTCCTCTACAACAAAACCTTCCAATACCGAACCCCCCCCCCCATAAAAACGAATAATCTGGTGGTAACCATTAGATATCATAAAAATATAGCTGAGGATTATCATATCATAAAATGTTAGATTTCCAATCTAAACCCACCACTTGAATCATTATTTATTGCTTTCATGCCAACACCTACTTTGTGGCGAGTAGATGTCAAATCGCTGAGAGATCTGATTTGGCTATTTTGCAATGCCAGCTGGTGTTCTAAATGGAAAAAGCTGTTAAAAAGTCTTGTATGGTGTTGTTACCGGTGGTGGAAAGTGAAGCTGGGATGTGGGATGCTCGGCTCACGGTGGGACATGCAGCGTGGGAACGTGCTGTCGCTCCGTCATGCCGTTGTGTCTGTCTGGCTGAAGGTCAAGTCTCAACACCAGTCTTCCCGGTAACATTACTCACTCTGTTAACAAGAGAAACATTTCACGAGGGCTTGTGGTTGAAGAAGACTATCTTTAGCGTGGCTGTCAACCTCCAGGGCTTATATGGAGACTGCCTGACCATGAAAACACCTCCTCAGGAACGGCAGACTATTAAACGGACTAACAATCCAACCAGCAAAGGAGCAGGATTGTTATTGTGAGGAGTTTGAGTCAGAGGCAAATAAATAAATTAGTGAAGGGGATTTAATTTGTCAGCTGTCTGTGTATTTGGGTACTCACGCACTGAATTGGATGAGTGTAAACTGTAAAAAGTTTTGTCAACACTCCCTCTGCACTGGGATGGTAGAGAGTCTAGCCTACGTGAAACAAATACGGTCCAGGTTTTTGTAGGAAATGTCAACGCTCTGATGTTTGGTGACTCAGATAAGATTTATCTTAGTCATCTGTCCTGTCCACATCCTCAGTCTCTCGGGCTTTTAGCCATTTGCTCACTAATTGCTGGTTGGAAATCTGGACTTCTGACTTGTCAGCAGTTTTGTTGTCAGTATGAACTCTCATTGTAGTCTGTTGGTAAATCATGTTTCTATTAATTCAGCTGAAACCACTTGATTCCCGGAAACAAATGTGGGTGGAGGAAGGCTAAAGGCTAACCAGCTAGCTATGTAGTGGCTAGCACTAAAACATCGGTAGAATTACAGTGGAATAACAGGAGATGTTTACATACCATCTGCTCAGGTCCGCTGTGACACAGTGAACCACTGCAGCTGTTCTCCTGGAGAGGATTCTGTAATCTGCCAAGCTGAAACGATAAAGCACAGTGTGACGCGAGATGGCAAGAATACTGAATTCCTCCCTGTTTGAGTTTCAAGGTCACCGTGACAATGAGCAACTGTACTGGTCAGTGTTTGTCATATGAATTTGCAGGTCAAAATTCACCAACCTTGAACTCTGCTACAGAATGAAGATGAGAATTCTTCAGGCGGATGCCGATCCTTTTCCCTGCCCTCCGCACGCGTCTGAATTGAAGTGAATGGAACATGGATGTGACGTGACTGCCTGTTTACTCTTAAACCAAAGAGGTCTGGAACTCCTCATAAAGCTTCTGTTCTTCTCTCCTTTCTGGTTGTGCTGAACGGGGTTTGCTCTCATTTCTGAAGTCAACTGGTCCGTTCTAAAGAACGTGTGATGACAGAATATTGTCAGGCTAAAACCATTCCAGTAAGAGACACCAAAGGCAAATTTGGAGTAAAATGCATGTATGCAGGTTGTCAACAGGGGCGTCAGCTTCCAAGCGATGGCCTCACTGGAACAGCGTTGGATGCCCCCGTGGTTGTGTGAACCTCAACTCTGCTGCTCCAACGCCATGCGGCAAGGCCGAGCACGTTATGCAGATGACTGTTTCCTAACATGAATGTGTGAACCGACACTACAGATTCATCTTGTGAAAAAACAGCTGGAGTTTAATGAACTGTGGGGAGCTGGAAGTCCTAATAAAAATGGTGATGGTCAAGTTTTGTGCCGTTTCTTTGTAAATTAGTACAAGTTTTTTTTTCTTTTGTTTCATGATCTTTAACATTTATGTATTCTGGTTAAGTCTCACTGGTTTCTGCTTCATATTTACACCTTATGGAACAGCGCCCTCCTTCCTATCAGAGTCCATCTTTGGGAGCAGTCTGGTTATGTGCCTTGCCAATAGGCATCTCAACAGTATTCCACGATGAGGACAGTGTTTCTTGTCCACATTCCCCAGTCAAAATTTCTCAGCAGGTCTCAGGATTTTAACCTATAATGGTTTGCTTAAAAGGGGCGGCACGGTGGCGCAGTGGTTAGCATGGTCACCTCACAGGAAGAAGGTCCTGGGTTTGATCCCCGGGGTCCTCCAACCTTGGTGGTCGTCCCGGGTCATCCTCTGTGTGGAGTTTGCATGTTCTCCCCGTGTCTGCGTGGGTTTGCTCCGGGTGCTCCGGTTTCCTCCCACAGTCCAAAGACCTGGAAGTCAGGTGAATCAGTCATACTAAATTGCCCCTAGGTGTGAATGTGTGTATCGGCCCCATGATGGCCTGGCGGCCTGTCCAGGGTGTCTCCCCGCCTGCCGTCCAGTGACTGCTGAGATAGGCTCCAGCATCCCCGCGACCCTGAGAGCAGGATAAGCAGTTTGGATAATGGATGGATGGATGGATGGTTTGCTTAAAAGCCCAACGGACAATCTTCAAAGCTGTCAAAACTGTTAAGGACACACTGAAATGAAAAATGTCTTTTTCATCCATTGATCCAGTTGTCTCCACCCTAATGTACCTCTGTCTCTACATTTGTCATCTTTTATTTATGTCAACCGGCATTTCTTCTGCTTTCTTGAAAAAAGATGTTCCTACTGTTGTTTAACTCATTGTGTAGTCGTAGGTGTGCGTCAAAGATCCAGACCAGTCACATTAACTCATTTATACCCCATCCCTCTGTGACAGGGCTCGTGTCACGGGAGGGGTTTGAATGGAAAAGAAGACACGGTTTAGGTGGGAACACAGGCTTTTTTTTAAACAAGGGTTATTTTCAATTTTCAAACACAAACCAATCAAACAAAAGACCCACAATTCCACCCCCCACCCCCCACTGCCCACGCACCCTCCCAACAGACCCATACAAAATCCCCCACCACACTCCCACCCCGCCGGGCATGCCACCCGAAACAACATGAATTAAATTAAACATAACAAAACCTAACAAAGTAATCAAGTAACAACCTTAAATTGAATGAACAAAAGAAAAGTAAAAAATAAGTAAATAAACAAGCAAAAGGGAAAAGGGGACTAGAAGAGAGAAGGTTGAGATTTAGATTGTAAGCCCATAAACCCCGGCCACCAACCGAGCAGCTAACTCCTCCACAAAGTCTGAAAAGGGCTTCCATGTGGAGTGGGATTGGCTATAGATCCTCTCATGGTATGTCTGATCTTTTATCATTTCAGTGACTGCATAACCTCTGCAATCCAATGTGCAAAAGTAGGTGGGGAAGCCTCCTTCCATTATAACAGTACCAGTCTCCTAGCTAATAGACTGGTGTAGGCCAACAGATTTGTCTGAGTAGCATTTACATGTGCACCAGCTGGAACGACCCCAAAGATGGCACTCAGAGGAGAAGGTTCAAGTGAGAAAACATAAAACAGCGGCCAAGGCCTCAAAGATGGAATGGCAGAACTGGGTTAGTTTTGGCCCAGGCCAGAACATATGTAAGACTGGCAGTGGCTTGTTTGCACCTGTCACATGTTCGTTCTAAATCTAGGTTAATTTCAGCCAATTTCTCTTTGCACCAATGAAAGCGGAGCACTACTTTGAACTAGATTATGCTGTGATTGTGCTTAAAGAGGAATTACTAGACCCCAAGCTTCCTCTGGTATGGACATTTCCATATCACTCTCCCATCGATTTTTTAGGGGGTCAAGTGGTATTTGGCCAAAAGTATTAATTGCATAATAAAATGTACTGATATACCCGTTTTCAGCAGGATTAATTTCAAGGATGTGGTCCAACTGGGTCTCTGGAGGCAGAGCTGGGAAACGATTAAATTTAGATTGAGTAAAATCACGAATCTGCAAATATATAAAAAAGTGACTTTGAGGTAAATTAAACTTCTCAGACAGCTGATCCATCCATCCATCCATCCATCCATCCATCCATCCATCCATCCATCCATCCATCCATCCATCCATTATCCAAACCACTTATCCTGCTCTCAGGGTCACGGGGATGCTGGAGCCTATCCCAGCAGTCACTGGGCGGCAGGCGGGGACACACCCTGGACAGGCCACCAGGCCATCACAGGGCTGATCAAAAGATGCAAAAGCATCATCAACAAATAGGTCCTCGACTTCTGGTTGGGAATCCGGATGTAGTGGTCGCAAAAGTCTCGCTCTCCCGTCACTTTTTCAAAAAGAAAAATTTTCATTACCCAAAACTATTTGAAATACCCTTTGTCGGGCAATTAATGCTACATCAAATAATTTTTAGTGAAATGGCCTCTAAATCATCGAAGCAGGCGAGGAAGGATGATGCCAAGAAGGATGACGTTCACGCTGTATGCGGCACTCCCTGTGTAGCTAGCATAGCTAGCTTGCCTGAAGAACACAAAGGAAGCATTCTAGCTGAGTTCAAAATAGCTTTCGCGTCCTTAGAGGAGAAATTGACTCGAACACAAGCCGCGGGTACAGGACCATGACCAGTGGATCATCTCAATGGAGACAAATGCTACCCTACTAGAACAGCGTGTACATGCACTGGAGGAGAAATGCGCTACGTTGGCCGATAGCAACGCCAAGCTAACAGCTAAGGCAGCAGACCTAGAAGGCCGGAGTCGCAGGAGTAGTCGAGTCAAGTCTAGTAGGTTTTATTTGTCCCCAGAGGGGCAATTGTTGTGTAGCAGTGGCAACATTTAAACACACAAACACGCCACAGAACACATAAGACAGATAGGCAAATAAATACAAACATGTAGTGAGGAGAACAAAGCCAACCAAAAGCAATGCAACAGTAAACAGTGTTAACAGTGTGTATCCAGGTGGAGCTGGTGTTACCTCTTACTGTTGGAGTTTAGCAGTGAAATGGCTGAGGGAATGAAGGAGTGTTTGTATCTATTGGTTTTGACTACTGGGTATTTGAAGCGGGAACCAGAAGGCAGGGTGTGAAACTCTAGGTGCAGGGGGTGGTGCTGTCAGACAGGATGGATTCTGCTTTCTTTAAGATCCGCTTGTTACATAACAACAAGTGGAGTCAGGGGAGTAATATCAGGATCCCTGGTTTGCCGGAGTCTATAGAGGGCCCCCAGCCTACAACTTTATTCGCGGACCTGCAGGTTGAACTGCTTGGCAGACAATCTTCCCCCCGAGTTGGACATGCTAAGCCACCCCAGGCAGAAAGCCACGGGCCGCAATTATTCGCTTTCACCGCTATCAGATAAAGGAGCTGGTTATTCGCAAGGCCTGCAAGCAGCGAGATGGATGGATGGATAGATTGCAAGAGATAAACTCCAGTACCAGGGGAAGCCCATACGGCTCTTCGAAGATTACATCCCAGAGGTCTTTGAGCAGCGCACAAGATACCGGGAGGCCATGTCACAGCTAAACAACCTGGGTCTCAAACCGACCTTGCTATTCCCAGCAAGGCTAATCATCACGCTGAAAGACTGGGTTAGGAAGGGACTCTCCTCGCCCGAGGAAGCCTGCAACTTTGCGGTGGACTACCAACCAGAGCTGATGACTTAACCTAAAGTACTGTGAACACCTATATACGAAATAAGTCCAAGTACAGTACTAACTTTTTGATCACCCCGAACACTTTATATCTATGACTTGGGTGACATGTTTGTTCATTCATTCATTCAGTCATATGTTAATACCAAAGGTGAACCGAGGCTAGTTGCTATGGGCTAATGTGGCTAATGTTCGTTAGCTTTACGCTGGACTATGTCGATACTGCCATGGTTAAATTCTGTTTTTGGAGTCAACCCTTTGTTGGTTTGCTGCTGGGAATGTCTGTTAATGGTTCATGCATCATTTTAAGTTAAAATGTTAAGGGGTTGTAGTTATAAGATATGGGAACCCAGACTTTGTGATAAGGAGGAAGGTTAGATAAAGGGAGGAAAGAGTGCGCCAGTGTACTTGGCAGAGAAGCACTGTGCCAAGGGGATCGAGGGTGCTGAGGGGTGGGAGGGGATACGGTGGGAGGGACAGATTTGGGCTGCAGGACAACCTCTTCATTTATTTCAACTCATGTTTTGCGTATTTTACTTTTTTAATCTATGTTTTATTCACCCGTTATTTTTTATTCCTTTTGCCGTAAGACTTGGACTGCAGTACTGATCCGGTATACCCTGTATCAAATACCATACCAGGGCTAATGTACGAGTGGGTGGCGGACAGGCGGGAAGGGTAATTTTGTTAAATGTTGGGGGGGTTGAATGCCCCACTAAACAGTGCAAAGATCTTTTCACACATCCAAAGCCTAAAAGCAGACATAATGTCCTCCAAGAGACACATGTACGTAATGCCGATCAACAGCGACTAAGGAGACATTGGATAGGACAGATTTCCATCCATCCATCCATCCATCCATCCATTCCATCCATCCATTATCCTAACCGCTTATCCTTACCCAGGGGTAAGGGGATGCTGGAGCCTATCCCAGCAGTCTTTGGGCGGCAGGCGGGGAGACACCCTGGACAGGCCGCCAGGCCATCACAGGGCTAGGACAGATTTTTCATTCAAAATTTAATGTGCAAACAAGGGGTGGTGCTATTCCAATTAGGAAATATGTACACTTTACCTCGAGTGATGTTCTTGCAGACGTGAATGGCCGTTCCATCATTGTCTCCGGTACACTATACCAAAAACCAGTTAATCTGTGTCTGTATATGCCCCTAATTAGGATGATCATAACTTTATGAGAGGTCTATTATCCTCTTTCAAATTTAAATTCCAGCTTATTAATAATGGAGAGGGGGGCAAGAACTGTGTTCTTGACCCTTTACTTGATAGATCTAGTCCTAGGGCTATGACACCCTCCAAAGTGTCTCAGACTCTCTCTGCTTTTATGGAACAATACAGTTACATCGACCCCTGGAGATTTTTATATCCCTCTGCAAAAAAAATGCCCTTTTTTCACACGTACATCAGATCTATTCGCGTATAGATTGTTTATTCATCGATAAAGCGTTTATCTCGTCAGTAGTCTCTGCACAATACTCACCAATAGCTCTATCAGACCATGCCACAGTAATCCCTGATCTTTGCTTTGACCTTAAACCTAAAGATTTTAGAACTTGGCATTTAGATCCCTTATTACTGGCTGATACCAATTTCTGCGCATATGTCTCTGAAGCCATTGACTTTGTCTTGGAGACTGACAGAACAGAAAGCGCCTCCCCTTCTTTATTATGGGAAACCCTAAAAGCATTTATTAGAGGTAACATTATCTCATGCACATCTCAGTTTCATGAGGAAATATGGGTGTGACCATTAACTAGAGGCACAGTGGTCATGTGTACTATTCACAGAGGATTGGGGAATGTTTGCATCACAGCATTGTAAGATGGTGACAGATGTACTCTTAGACCCCCTTGGTTCAGGGATGGTCATTCCCTCGTCACATAGATGGCCACTTTGAATGAAGACCCGAGCGCTTTTCCACATCAAGTACATTTGTCATAGAGAGCGCGAGGTACAATTTATGTGCAAACATTAGAAATTCTTATTTTTGTACATCTGGTACAATGAATGCCTGACTTTAATCAACATACCGAAGACAGGGGTTTCTTTTTAAATGGTTCCAGATGTCTCAGGAGCAAACATTTCATTTGGACAGCTGAAATTAGCAGCTTGGTTGTTAAAGTGGATGAACTGTTGGCATTTTGGACCCTCATGTTTTACTACTACAAATGGCAGGTGTTTTATTTTATAAACCTGGACAATCAAAAATGGAAAGCTCTTCTACAATGACACTTTTTAATTAACTGTAATTGGACTAAAAATATCACTGACGACATACTGTGTTTTCTGTCGCTGTAATTGCTCTTAACAAAGGCCAGATGCTTTCATTTATAACCCAAATCTGGATTTGATGCTGAGACTGCAGGCGCTCTCAGGTTATGCGGTGTTATTGTGGCGGTGCGATGATGTCATCAGCTGGAAGTGTACCGGGCGGGTTCGATGGTACAAAATACAAGAGGGATTTGTAATGTAAGCTCTAATTGGAGTTAATTCTCATTAAAATGCTAACTAAAATTACCTCTGAAGCCAGGAGCGAACAGTAAAGCTTATTTGTCATCCGCGATAGGATGTAAACTGACCCCTTAGTTCAGAAAAATGCCTCAATAGCAGTAAAATGACTCTGGAAAAAATTCCAAACCTCGAGGTGTTTCCACAGTAATGCTACCAGCGCATTTCTTCTCCACGACCCAGTTTGTGTGGGCAAGGAGGCGGGGGAGATGAAAAAAGGAGTCTACCTCGCCTCCTTAAGTTTTTTTTTTTTTCCATGGGACGCAGCTGAAGTTTGGGTGAGCCAGCCACCTCTTTTCCAGGAGAGGAGAATTTTTCTTGAAAATGATTCCAGCTTTGAGTTACACAAAGCCAAAGCTAAAAATGTCTGAAGGCAAAGCATTGGTTTCAGTTATCAGACTGAACTCGATTTACCTGATGTGTTCCCCTGGTTTGGCCTGTTATTGGGGTTTTAAAACAAGTGAGTTTACAGAGATCAAAAAGGCATGCATGTTAGGATTAATATACCCCTGTCTGTGCCCCTGACCAAGGCAATAGGAAGAAGAACTGGGGTTGGTCAACATAGATGCTGCACTACAGCTGCCCACTGCTCCTACACAACAGGATGGGTTAAATGCAGAAGACAAATGTCATTGTAGCCAAACAAGTGTGCAATGACAAAAATACAGAGATCACAAAAGGGCTGTAGAAGCAGAACACCTTCATGGCAAAGAACAGGGCTGAAGTTCTTTAAAGTTCCTCTTGTCTTGCTCCTAAAGGAGCACATGGTGAAGGCATTATGGCCTCTGGTGGCAACAGATGTCCATAAAAACCCAACATGCTGAGCAAAGAAAGGAAGAAAGGGAAAGGAGCAGTTTCATGTCTGTCAGCTGTGGCCAGGAAAGTTGTTCCTCCAGCGTACCAAGTTCTCACTCAGACCATTGGATGAAAGCCTGGGCTTTGAAACAAAGCAGCAAATAAGTTTTACGTCAAGTGATCCCAACAGTTGTCATCAACTCTGAGATGGCAGAAATGCCTAATTTTTCAAGGTCTGTTCTTCTGGGGTTTAAACTGTTTATTTCAACAGGAGATAACTGAATTAACTAAAGTTAAATTGACTTAAGTTTTGGGCCGTCTGCACAAGCCTCTGCAACGTTAATGCACTTCATGGATAACTAAGTTTAGTGGCACCATGGCGCAGTGGTTAGCATGATCACCTCACAGCAAGCAGGTCCTGGGTTCGAGCCCCGGCGTTGTCCAACCTTGGGGGTCGTCCTGAGTCGTCCTCTGTGTGGAGTTTGCATGTTCTCCCCGTGTCTGCGTGGGTTTCCTCTGGGTGCTCCGGTTTCCTCCCACAGTCCAAAGACATGTAGGTCAGGTGACTCGGGCCATACTAAATTGTCCCTAGGTGTGTGTGTGTGTGTGTGTGTGTGTGTGTGTGTGTGTGTCAGCCCTGTGATGGCCTGGCGGCCTGTCCAGGGTGTCTCTCCGCCTGCCGCCCAATGACTGCTGAGATAGGCTCCAGCATCCCCGCGACCCTGAGAGCAGCATAAGCGATTTGGATAATGGATGGATGGACGGATACCAGGGATGGGACCAAGTTATTGATTTCCAAGTCCCAAGTTAAGTCCCAACTCCTAAACAAGTCAGTATGTGCTCGTCATCAAATTTAATGCCATTTCAACATTTTAACAACAGTAACAGTTAATACACTACATTTACACAAAGCATGAATACTTTTTAAAATGTGTATTATGGTTTGATTCAAAGTGGATTTTTAATTATGGAAATGAAGTGTTGATAGGCTGCATACTTTTTAAAAGCATTTTATTTTTGGACTTGGAGGAGGTATCGAGTCTTTCAAGTCCAAAGGCTCAACTCCAAGTCAAATCATGAGTCACTGGTGTTAATGTCAAAGACCAGTTGTAAGCCTTTTTCAATTCTGTCAAGTCTAGAGTCATCAAATGTGTGACTTCAGTCTGACTCGAGTCCAAGTCATGTGACTCGAGTCCACACCTCTGGCATGTATGATCTTATTCTTATCTAATGTCTATGTATATATATATATATATATATATATATATAAATATAAAAAGCAAGAATGTATGTTTGTATGTTCGCTTAAAACTCCAGAAATACTCACTGTAGAACAAAAAGAAAGGTATCTTTAGGATCAGCACTTTTCAAGGATTGCACAGTTCGAAAAATATTTCAAAAACCAAGTAAAAAATTTGATTTATTTGCTAAATTTAGTTTATTTTGTGGCAATTTGCGGCGGTGGCTTTGTGGCGATTAATACACACATTGGCAAAGAAGCTTGATGAATGGATTGAAAATTATGACATTTGATAATTTTCGTTAATAAGATTCACTTATTCAACATTCGTTTATCATATGTATCCTATCATAACTTATCCTATATTTCATCATCAATTATATCGTAAAGATCAGATCGTGTTGGTTGTTTCGGTGAGAACATTTTCACTGGGCAACGCCGGGTACCTCTGCTAGTAGTTTCATATAGTGTCAATTACTACACAGTTCCTTAATTTGGTCATTCTTGCTCATTTCAGGTTTGAACTTTTGTTCTTCAGATGAGCTCTGAAGAACAAAACTTAGCTATTCGTGTGATTTTGCTTGTTTTTGGTGCAGGAAAAAGGTAATTGATGAACATTTTCCATCATAATCTTTGTCAAGGAATTCAACGCTGCCACACAGACCGGAGTTACATGGATTTGACCCGAGTGGCACTGTGGATTATGGCCCTCCCTCCTCCAGTACTGGAAGGAAACAAAGGCAGCAGATGGTCAACTAAAATCCCTCCTCCGAACCCTCCTGCTGACTGCAGCGGCCAAAAGCCAACATTCAAACTAGATCTGACTTAATTCTTATCAGTTACTCTGGACTGCCTGGGTTAGTTTGGGATGGGGATCGCCACCACTAGAAGTCTATGTTAGCCTGGATCCTAGTGGTGAATGACCCACAATCCTTTGCTGCCTGTTCAATAATAGAGGTCAGCTGAAGGATTTGCATGTGCACTTATCAGCTACACTAACAGCTACAACTAGAAGACTTTATCAAACATGATAATAATTACCTTATTCCCTTGAGATATATCGCTAGTTACATCGCATTTAAAATTACCTTAAAGCTCACATTTGCAGATTTTCTCCATTAATGAATGTTTACAGTCAGAAATGCCAGTCAGCATGGGCTAGCATTTAGCTTAGCCTGCCCCGCTTCCGCGTCCTGTCCGACCACCCTCGGTGCTTCCTCCTCGGGTGCAACTCCAGGCAGGGGCCGTGGTCCTTGGACCCACTGGATGCAGCAGACCAGGCTCCCCCAGCCGATGCAACGCCAGCTCTCCCAGCCAGACACCTTTGACACACCTCCCCGCACTCCACATGATGACACCAAAAATACCACAGTCAACGCCAGGCAAGGCCGCCACCAGACCGCCCTTGGTGTTATCGGAACTGTCTGCATGGGCTAGCAGTTAGCTTAGCCTTCCGCGCCCTGTCAGCTCGCCCTCGATGTTAACCTCCTCGGTCGCAGCTCCAGGCAGGGCCGTGGTCCCTGGGCCCACAGGACACAGCAGACCAAGCTCCCCCAGCCGATCCAGCGCCAGCTCTCCCAGCCATCAACCGAAGAGAAAACTTAAACGAAGATGTGGACAAAGACACTGCATGGATGGTACTGGGTGAGGCCGCCACAAACGTGAATTCACACAGCTATCTTCCCATACCGGTACTGGGCGAGGCCGCTGCAAATGTGAATTCACGCTGCCATCTTCCCACACCAGTAGCAGAAATGGAAAACATACACAACAACACTGTTAAGTTATTTTACATTTAAACATACAATAAGCACACAGTAGAAAAACAGGTAGCTTTATGAGTCCTTTATCTAATGCATACACCACATGGTGCTTGGCGGGAAGGTTTGGCAATCCTACTTTTACACTGGTGAGGACACCTATGTGTAGTTGTGACAGTCATCAGTGAACTTCACAAATCATTAGACTGAATTAGGTCATCTATTAGATGTGTTGACCGATATGAAGATCTAGACACACACTGTAAGCAGCTCGGGGTGGTCTCCACGGAGTCAACAGAGTGGAATGGATGAACACCGGACAAAAATCCTCATGCCTCAGCTGTAGTTTTATTGAAGACAGGCGTTGTTGTGATACAGGTCATGGTTTCAGCACCGAAAAGGGACTATTACAAGACTTGGGGATGACGGTTCACACGAGTGTCTAGCCATTACCACAATAAAACCGGAACTCCCTCACAACGCAAGTATTACGCCACCAAAATAGACGCCTAGGCAGCAATCATTACAAGCTGTACATCCATCGCCCCTCTGCAGAACTTGAAAACACGGCAGCAAATCCAGTTCAACTCAGAGTGACTGGTGCTGGATTCTGAACTTGGCTGTTTGAGAAGGGTTTGATTTCATGGCTGACAGTACAGAGGATGAGGTAAGGCAATAGAAACGATTGAAACATTATCAGTAAGGAATTTTTTCAAAGCCTCTGACATTATAAGATCATGAATAAACATACAATAGTTTTATTCCAGAACTACTTGACCTCCTGTTAAAAGTGTAATTCTTCAACTTAAATGACTGCTTGCATGAATGTCAAATCCACAGAACTGTGGATTGCTGCTGAAGTTACTTCCTTTCCTAGCATAATAACTTCAAGCAAAATGACCAAATGTCCTTTGAAAACTTCCTCTGGCAAGAATTTTAAATTTGGATATCAACATTTTGGAAGAAAATGCTGCCATTAAGGCAGTGGAACTGTCAAACTGTGGATATAGATTTTATTTTCATGTTTTAATATTTAGTGGTCAGACAGACATTTTAACTCTGCCATGATGGATTCTTGATCTTTCTCCCCTCTCTCTCTCTGTCCCTCTCTCTCTCGTTGACTTTCTATGTCTCTCTCTCCGTGACCTCTCTCTCTGAGACCTCTCTCTCTCTATCGCTCTCTCTGTGACCTCTCTATCACTCTCTCACTCTGACTTCTCTCTCTCTTTGTGACCTCTCTCTCGCTCTGACTTTCTCTCTCCCTCTCCCTCTCTCTCTCTGTGACTTGTGGGGCTGGAGTTTTACCCAGAATGCTTTGCAGAACTCATGGGTCCTCTGTAACCCATTGGGTCATGTGACATCGGGACCATCATTACCATGAGTGTGGTAATAGCACTACAGGTTGTGCTACACGTCACAGTGGATGGAGGTGTCATACAGGATCTGAGCACTAGTTCCTCAAACCAACCTCATAACTGTGTACCGGAGCTGCCGGGCCCACTGCCGGCCCGCTGCTCGCTGCTCCGCCTGGCGACAGCGGAGAACATTCCAGTGGGTTTGGATAGCTGAACTTCCACATTCTTCTGGAAAATCCCGGCGAGTTGCTCGACTGGTGGAGTTTTTCTCGCAGGCGTTCTGACAAGTTCATTAACCCCGCGAGCCTTGTTGCGTCTGTCCGTATTTGACGACGTCACCACCGCTGTCATGAAAATATTCCAGTGTGAAAACACGGAGCAGCCAACAACACAGATAATGACCCAGATGTTGGTTTCCATGACCGGGTTCCTGACCAGAGCAATCCGCCACCGTCACGGATGGACTGCATACATGCAGAGGCTGTTTAAAGACGCACTATGAAGGCTTTTCACCCAAACCTGGCCTTCATTTGACGTGTGAGGGGCGGTAAACCTTCTGTCTTATACTGTGGCCTTGTTGTTGCTCCTGTCCACCCAGTTCAACAGAGGAGGGGAGGGAGATGTGAGAAACGCTCAAGACACACACAAACAACTTAAGCTAAGTTTATTTGCAGTATATAGTCCTAAATTACAGTCAAAACCCAGCGTGCTTCACAGTCACATTAATCCTCTAACTGCAGAGAAAAACAGAATAAATCTGACGGCCCCAATCCTCTGACCATTAACTCAGCCTAGGAAAAACTCCACAGAAAATATAACAGTATTTAGGGAAGAAGAAAGAAATGGGGGAAAGTTAAGGGAGAGTATCAGAGGAGGGATTCCTCTTCCAGGACGGACAGACATGACAGAACAGAAACTCAACGATCCACTTGTGTTTTCATACAACTACGGCAGTGGAACGAGTTACCAAGCTCCACGCGATCCGCCGAGTCCCTCTCCATCTTTAAGAAGCTCAAGACCCAGCTCTTCTTGAACACCTCCACACTTGATGGTATTAATACAAATACAAAAACCGCTTCTATGCACCCTATGCATTCATTGCCTTTGTGCACTGCCTGTTGACACCTATGTCCTATCAGACTTGAACCCAGCCCCCCCCCCTTTTCTCCCCAGTTGCATTTGGCCAATCACCCCACTCTTCCGAGTCTTCCCAGTCTCTGCTCCTCCCACTCTGCTGATCCGGGGAGGGCTGCAGACTACCACGTCTCCTCCCATACATGTGGCGTCACCAGCCACTTCTTTTCACCTGACAGTGAGGAGTTTCACCGGGGGGGATGTAGTGCATGGGAGGATCACGCTATTCCCCCCAGTCCCCCCCCCCCCTCGAACAGGCGCCCTGACCGACCAGAGGAGGCGCTAGTGGATCGACCAGGACACATACCAACATCTGGCTTCCCACCCGCAGACACGGCCAGTTGTGAGCCTTTCTGTCTGCGTTCTTGTCTGTGCTTGTGTTCTTGTGTCCTTGTACGTCATCAGTCGCAGCACAAGTACTGTCCCAACACACAAGTTCGCATTACGCCAAGAACGATTAAAATTCCTGGAAGTGATCTTGACACGCCCATTGTACCGAGGACACATTGGCTGGTAACTTGTATGAACTTGTCAACACATATCCCAGCGTTCCTTTCGGCCTTCAAGCACGGCACTGAAAGCAGCGGAGGCGCAAGCAACGCTAAGTTTTTTTTTACAAATTTCGTATGGTATTTCATCATTAAAGTCACTCCTTAAGACATTTACAGGCGAGAAATCAACTATCTACATTTCAAATATCGGCAGTTTAACGAAAACTGGTGGCGAATAGAAAAAACAAACAACAGCAGTATGAAAGGGGGCTGAGGTTGCTTTATTATTATATATTAGTGTACAGTTGTGGCGTAAACAGCTGAGCTTAGCGTACTGTACAACATCAACTGTTTTGGGTCATAAGAGCCCAGCTGTTGATTTGGAGCACTTCCGGTGGCCTCTGTGCTGGGCCTATTGCGCAATACCAGGAAGAACGCGTCGTCTCAAATTGTCAAGAGAGTGTTCTTTGCATTCTGTGGTTTGAGAAAGACCGTGTAGGGGCACCCGACCAAACCGGAGGTAACACAGGGATTCGAACCAGCGATCCTCGTGTTGGTAGGCAATGAAAGACTGCCACGCCACCCGGACGCCCCTTAACAGATTTAATAAACAATTCAGAATAATAAATATTAGATTTATGATAGTGTAATATCTCAGAAGTGGGATCTGCAGCCAGAATGGCCCATTCCACCTTGGGTGTCTGCCTTGGAGGTGAAGGAGGTCCAGTTTAATATCTGCTCTTATCGGTCTTGCGATAGTCCAGCTGCTGTCTGCTGACATGAACAACCCTCTGCCAAAGCTGCACAACGCAGACACTCAACTGGGCTGTCACGCTGATGTATGAGCCTGGAGCGGCGCCACAGAACTCAAGAGAACCTGACTGTGCAGATACGCAGCCATCTGTTATGCAACGCCACAGAGACACACACGCCTCTTCCATCGGAAATGATGTGTGCGTGTGTGTTGTGTGTCTTTCAAGAGCATGGGTGTTTCATGTCTGTGTTTGTGTGTGCACGTGTGTTTTGTTTTAAAATGATACCGTCTCTGATTCCCATTTTCTTAACTGCAAGCCTGGACAGGCAGTCCACGTGTTACATGAACAATTTTCTCTGCTGAGAACATCCAGCAGGTCACATGACGAAGACGTGAAAGTCACATGATGAAGAGTTAAAGGTCATATGATAAAGAGGTTGAGCTGACATGATGAAGAACCGTGTGTCCAGAGAAACAGGGATTGTGAAATCCAAATATGTAAAGGTCGGAGGTGAGTCAGACGGTGGATGTTGTTCTGGGAAACACAAAGCCTGCTGGGTAAAAAGACAGCTCATAATACAAAACAGTTCAATGCCACCAGCAGCAACCATGTACATGCATCAGCATCTCAGAGTCGTGGCAATTACCCCAATCCCTCCACTGAAATAATGAACCTTTCCAGACAGTGTTAAGGTGTGTAGTACAGTACCTCGTCAGCAGGCTTCCTGTGCACGTTCCACTTCAGAATTCAAAGAAAGTAGAATCAGCTGATCTGGACACAACATTCACTGGCAGATAGGTTTCCTCACCCATCTAACGCCCTTTTCCACTGCACGGTACCAGCTCGACTCAACTCTACTCGCTGTTTTGGTTTCAATTGGGCAAAAGTTAGGGATAGTACCTGGTACCAGGTACTTTTTTTGGTACTACCTCCGTCGAGGTTCCAAGTGAGCTGAGCCGATACTAAAAGGTGACATGAAAATACCACTATAAGTAAAGAATAATCCACCCATTATCTGAACCGCTTATCCTGCTCTCACGGTCGCGGGGATGCTGGAGCCTATCCCAGCAGTCATTGGGGGCAGGCGAGGAGACACACTGGACAGGCCACCAGACCATCACAGGGCCCACACACACACACGCCTACGGACAATTTAGTACAGCCGACTCACCTGACCTACATGTCTTTGGACTGTGGGAGGAAACCCACGCAGACACAGGGAGAACATGCAAACTCCACACAGAGGACGACCCGGGGCGACCCCCAAGGTTGGACTACCCTGGGGCTCGAACCCAGGACTTTCATGCTGTGAGGCGACCATGCTAACCACTGTGTCACCGTGCCGGCAATAAATAATAAAATAAAATTATAAGATCCAAATAAAATAAATATATGTATATTCATATCTATTTAAATATAAATAAAATCTGACCACTGATTGGTCAGACAGAAATCGAACAGCTTTGTTTATAACCTGAAAATGCCAAAGTGAGTCTTATGAAACTTGTATTATAGTTGATAATCTACCCATGTAAAAAATTATTAGTTATCAGTGAATCTCTTAGTTACACTAATATTGTTCACGTGAAGCACCATTTAGAGTTGGTCTTGTTGATTTCTTTGAAAATAAAACACTTGTGTGGGACGCTGGTAGACAAGGGAGGTAAAACTAGTCAACACGCCCACAAATGACCAGCGGGATTCGCCGTGAAGGAGACTATCTGCAGTGGAAACCAAATCCCAAAAAGTAAAGCGAGTAGAGTCGACTTGAGCAGTACCATGCAGTGGAAAAGGGTGACCTCTTCAGTCTCACCTGACTGCAGGTGTCCCACCCTTATAAACAATACAGTATCGACCCAAACCAACGACCAGTTTCATATGCAAATATGGGCGTGGCTATTGACTAGAGTTACAGTGGACATGTGTACTATTCACAGGGGATTCGGGAATGTCTGCAATCACAGTATTATAAGATGGTGACAGAATCGCCATGTGCACATTTCACCGACCACATTAACTCTGAGGACACCACATCAAGTTCACCAGGGAGGATGTGGAACATGACAGGGTAGCCTTCTTACACTGTGAAACTGCAGTTGGTGATGGAGGACATTTGATTGTTGATGTTTACCATAAACCAACACATGCTGATCAGTACTTAAGGTTTGACTCTCATCATCCACTGGAGCACAAACTAGGAGTCATCAGGACGCTGGACCACCGAGCTGACAACGTCTCCACCGACACAGCAGCCGGAGAAGGGGAGAAATCCCACATTAAACAGGTCCTGGTTACGTGTGGTTATCCTAACTGGGTGTTTGTCAAAGCCAGGAAGACGCCCAAACAGTGCAAGCACTGCATCTCAGTTGCTTTCAAACCCCAAAACACACTCGGTACCAGTATGCTTCTTCTCCACTCCTCAGGCCTCTTCTCACTTTCCAAGATTATGTTAAACAATCTAGTTAAAAATCACTGCCATCTCTCCATCATCTCCACACCTCCACAGGTATGTCATCAGGACCAACTGCCTTTCCACTCTTCATTCTCTTCATAGCTGCCCTCACTTCCTCCTTGCTAATCCACCACACTTCCCAATTCACTATCCCCACATCATCCAACCTTCTCTCTCTCTCTCTCTCTCTCTCTCTCTCTCTCTCTCTCTCTCTCTCTCTCTCTCTCTCTCTCTCTCTCTCTCTCTCTCTCGTCTCTCTCTCTCTCTCTCTCTCTCTCTCTCTCTCTCTCTCTCTCTCTCTCTCTCTCTCTCTCTCTCTCTCTCTCTCTCTCTCTCTCTCTCTCTCTCTCTCTCTCTCTCTCTCTCTCTCTCTCTCTCTCTCTCTCATTTTCTCCATTCATCAGCCCCTCAAAGTATTCCTTCCAACTTCCCAGCACACTCTCCGCACTTCTCAGCACATTTCCCTCTCTATGCTTGATCGCCCTAAGCTGCTGCACATCCTCCCCAGCTTGGTCCCTCTGTCTAGCCAATCAGTACAAGTCCTTCTCTCATTCCTTAGTGTCTAACCTGTCATACAACTCACCATACGCCTTTTCCTTCGCAACCTCTCTCGTCACTTTATGCCACATCTCCTTGTATTCCTGTCTACTTTCTTAATTTCTCTCTCACTTCTTCTTTGCCAACCTCTTCCTCTGTATAATTTGCTGTACTTCCTCATTCCACCACCAAGTCTCCTTGTCTTCATTCCTGTCCAGATGACACACCAAGTACCTTCCTTGCTGTCTCCCTCACTATTTCTGCAGTGGTTGCTCAGCCATCCGGCAACTCTTCACTACCACCCAGTGCCTGTCTAAACTCCTCCCTGAATGCCACACAACAGTCTTCATTTGTCAACTTCCACCA
Source organism: Lampris incognitus (assembly GCF_029633865.1). NCBI lineage: Eukaryota > Metazoa > Chordata > Actinopteri > Lampriformes > Lampridae > Lampris > Lampris incognitus. The sequence continues at coordinate 3,252,271 of NC_079216.1, read as the reverse complement.
TTTGATCCTTCACTCTCTTCCTCTTTTTCATCTCCAAGGTCATCCTACAGACCACCATCCAATGCTGCCTAGCTATGTTCTCCCGTCACCACCTTGCAGTCTCCAATCCCTTTCAGATTGCGCCTCCTACATAAGATATAGTCCACCTGTGTGCACTTTCCTCCACTCTTGTATGTCACCCTGTGTTCCTCCCTCTTACTGAAATATGTATTCACCACAGCCATTCCCATGTCCTTCCACATTCCTCTCCTTGACACCATAACTACTTATCCCCTCCTCATCACCTCTGTTCCCTTCACCAACATGCCCACTGAAGTCTGCTCCAATCACCACTCTCTCCTCCTTGGGTACCCTCTCCACCACTTCATCCAAGTCACCCCAGAATTCTTCTTTCTCTTCCATCTCACACCCAACTTGTGGGGCATATGCGCAGACAACTTTCATCATCACACCTTCAATTTCCAGCTTTATACTCATCACTCTGTCTGACGCTCTTTACTTCCAGCACACTCTTGACATACTCTTCCTTCAGAATTACCCCTACCCCATGTCCCCTCCCATTCACACCATGGTAGAAGAGTTTGAGCCCACCGCCAATGCTCCTTGCCTTACTTCCCTTCCACCTGGTCTGTTGCACACACAGTATACCTACCTTTCTTATTTCCATCATATCAGCCAGCTCTCTGACTTTATCAGAATCAGAATACTTTATTCATCCCCGAGGGCACTATGACTTTACCAGTCATAGTGCCAACATTCAAAGTTCTGACCCTCACCTCCACACTCCTACCCTTCCTCCTCTCCCGCTGCCTCTGGACATGCCTTCCCCCTCTCCCCCTCTTTTGTCGAACAGTAGCATAGTTTCCACCGGCACCGTGCTGGTCAACAGTACCAGTGGCGATCGTTGGTAAACCAATGGGCCTCCACTAATCCGGTATGGAAATCTGATTTATGATCTGCATTTTTTAGTTTCAATCACAAATCAGAGCCAATGAGTCCAGTTTTTATCTACACTCTGGGTAGATGGAGCATATCACATCACGATAGATACCAAAACAACTACAAATTCACCCACTGACATAACTTTTGACAATCTGGGATTGGCAGATTTAATAACAGCTGTGAAGTTTTCCGTGGTATAAACTTTGTTTTTACATTCTGGAGATGGCAGACTGATAAGGATAATGATGTTTCACTGCAATTTTTTTTTTTTACCTTAATCGAGGACAGATGTTAGCTCTGAAAGGAACATAAGGCCTACCTAGCATAGAAGCAGAAATGGTAGCGGCCGGGTAGTGCTGTGGCAAAACTGGGGGCACTTGCAGTGGAAATGGATGGCTGAAGAGCCATTGGCTATCCATGAATCAGGGGGATTTTAAGTATTGCAGAAGAAGAAGATGAGACTCAGGTGTTCTCCAGACACACGCGATGAGCATCAATTGCAAGAATACTAGTTACCAGACTTGAGAGTTGATGTGAGGGCGTTATCTAATGGATGAATGGTTGCATTTGGTTGATCAGGATGCGCATAGCTGGCAGAGATATTCTTACGCTTGGTTTGACCAGGTGGACAATGAGTTTTATTTATGCGTTTGCTACCAGGACCAGCTGTAGCATCAGAGGTTACAGGGGGCTCATCCTGACCTGGTGTTTCGCAAACCACTGTGTTAGCCAAATCCTGAAGCTGCCAAAGATCCAGTGCCGGAGCCAGAGTAACGCCCTGGGTTTTTAACATCGCCAGAATTCCTGAACCTGATTCTCTTTGCCGAGCCTCAATCCTACTGTGTCGAGTTGTCGATGAGATAGAAGCTATTTCAGATAAATCAGCATTGATCAGATCAGTTTCTGTGTATGACCTCTTAAAATAAGATGACAGCCCGAGAGTTTAGCAAAAAAGCTAAGTGTAAACTCACAACCTACATGATGACGGATGCGCATATAACAGCAGCACGAACGCCCAGAGGCAGAGAGCGAAACATTAAAAAAAAAAGAAAAAAAAAAAAGCAAGATGGCGGCACGGTAATGCAGGGGTTAGCACGGTCGCCTCACAGCACGAAGGTCCTGGGTTCAAAGCCAAAAAATATGGATTTGTCATCCAGTGTTAAATTTGTTGTTTCATTCTTTGACAATACAGTTTTATTGGTGGACTACACTTATATAGCGCTTTTCTAGTCTACCGACCACTCAACGTGCTTTACAATGTATGCCTCACATTCACCCATACATTCACACACTGATGGCAGAGGCTGCCACGCAAGGCGACAACCTGCTCATCAGGAGCAGTTAGGGGTTCAGTGTCTTGTTCTAAGGACACTTCCACACACTTTCAGGGGGAGCCGGGAATTGAACCAGCGACCTTCCGATTATAAGACGACCTGCTCTACCTCCTGAGCCATGCCGCCCCTTATTGTTAAAAGAAATTGTTTTTCTGTGCAAATGCTTTAGTTAAGAAGTTAAGTTGGATGAGGTGAAAGGGTGCACAATATTAAACAACAAATCACTGTACAAAACTTCAGGTAGAATGGATACACAAAGTATGCAGAAGCTTGTCCTGTCAAGACTATAGTCTGCAGTATACAGTATGCAGTGTAAAGTATGCAGCATAAAGTACGCAGAAGCTTGTCCTGTCAAGACTATAGTCTGCAGTATACAGTATGCAGTGTAAAGTATGCAGCATAAAGTACGCAGAAGCTTGTCCTGTCAAGACTATAGTCTGCCAGGAGCCATGACATCACATTATCTGATGCTTCAGCTCGATGCTGGGACACTTCATCAGATGAGAAATACCCAGCAGCTGGACGCCTTCGTGTCTCAGGACATGCATGATCTGAAGACTTTTCTACCAGATGTCATGAAAACATGTGACACCTGCTGTTCATGTGTGTCATAGACTCACACTTAAAAACACCAAGCTGTACTACTTCACATATTCGTACACAGTAGTCCTCTCCACACAGCCCAGATTTTACTTTACTTTGTCAAAAGTTTGATTCAGGTTTCCTGTGCGAGTCTGGCAAGTTTGGAAAAGGAAATAAATGTTTATCATAACTTCCAACTCTTGACAAGGTTGGGCGCTGAGCTCTGGAGGAATCAGAGCACATTGTAATATGTTAATCCCCATACACACACACATCATTACGCGATTTAAGTGGTTTTAAACTCATCCCCATTTAAAACATTTTGATAACTGATGAGAATAATCTCCTTCATCTGAATGTGGTCTTCGGTAACTGACTCTCTCATTCCACCGCCACTACCAGCAGAAATCATATTTACAACAGACACTTGTTCCAAATGGAGCTTTAGAGAATGTTCAGTCAGGAAGACTATCTTTTGCATGCAAAGGCCTATAGTTATATTTCTTATTTTACCCTGCCATTCCCACCTCTCATGCATGCTCACTCATATATTCCCTTGCTGTCATTGTCTGGGGCTGTTAATTGAGCCATCAGCTGATCACATCACCTGTTTTCATCTATCCAACAGCACAGCGACACACCTGCATGCTTAGCCTATCATCTTGCTACTGTCCATCCATCCATCCATTATCCAAGCCGCGTCACGGGATGCTGGAGCCTATCCCAGCAGTCATTGGGCAGCAGGCTGGGAGACGCCCTGAACAGGCCGCCAGTCCATCACAGGGTCGACACATTCACACCTAGGGACAATGTAATATGGCCAATTCACCTGATCTACATGTCTTTGGACTGTGGGAGGAAACCCACGCAGACACGGGGAGAACATGCAAACTCCACACAGAGGACGACCCGGGATAACCCACCAAGGCTGGACTACCCCGGGGCTCGAACCCAGGACCTTCTTGCTGTGAGGCGACCGCGCTAACCCCTGTGCCACCGTGCCGCCAGGTCTCAGTCCATTCATTTTTAAACAACAAACTGTTTCCTCGGTCTTGACCCCATGTATATGATTGTGATGGAGGCTTTATTTAGCTTTTGCCGTTTTTAATGAATCACCACCGCCAGGCAACACACCAACACTCATGTACACTCTTCCGGTTTGACCTTTGAAGTGAGGTCAGTTCTGTATATAGGCTAATTATATGTGGCATACCTTTGGCTGCATAATAGTCTCTCAAAATCTCCCGTCCGTTGTCCACAGCTTCTCACATGACCAGCGAGAAGCTTTTAGCACCCAGAAACTGAATTAGATCTGCTGAGGCCTCGGCATTTCTCCCCTCGTCCTGCCGGTTCTGCTTCCTCATCGTCAGCTGGCTCATTTCCTGTAGCCCTTGGAGCCGAAGATGGCCCAAAGATTTCGTCTCCCACAGTTCATAATTCTTCTCACTTCCGTCAAAAACTAGCCGAGACCAGCGGCCACTCGACTCGGCGGCTTGCCCGCTCATGTGCTAGCATGGCATGCTAACTCTCACCGGACACGCTGTACATCGTGACTTTTCTCTGTAACTCTGGGCCCATAACCTGTTAGCAGAGTTGGATTACACAGCGATTCTGGCGTGTATACTGACCCAGTGCTAGACCCCAAAACAACCTCGGAGGAATGAGACACAGCGGGGCATCAGTCTTGTCTCGACTGGAACACGAGTGAAAAGATGGCGGACGGTAATTGGCTCTGTGCATAACTGTAGTCCACTGACTTCCGGTTTCTACTGCAGCAGTCATACTAGTTTCCTGTTTGTGGGCGTGTGCAATTGACTACAAGATTTACCATGGAGACATGTTTATGACATGTGCAGAATTGTCGACCAAATTTCACCTGCACCTACTACTAGGATGAGTATCCTCATCCTCATAAGTGTGGACGTAACTTGATGTGTTCAACTTGGAACGTTTCACCCGTTTGCTGGTAGCTGCAGGTGGAAGTGTGTGGACAGTTGTGTGCATGTGGTTGACGTTTATCCATGGTAAATCTTGCAGGCATCGCGAAAAATATGCCATTGTCAATAGCACGTGCCAACAAACAGGAAACTGGTATGACCGCTGCAGTAGAAACCGGAAGTTAGTGGACTACAGTTACGCACAGAGGGGAATCCACTGCAGAACTTTTTGCCGTTCGATGGGGGCGAGGTTTCCAAACAAAACATAGTGTAACGTGCATGGATAAGCAGACACGTTGGTCCTTGGCTGACGGGTCGGACCCTTTAGTCGACTGGTTAACGTTGTCGCTTGCGGATTGGGAGACACGGGTTCGCGACCCGGCTGTGGCCGTTCCCGGACTGCCGCCCGATTTCACTACAATAACTTCTTCATTCGTCCTTAACATGTCAAACTTTAGATTTTACATCCATCAAAATTAAAAGAATTCTACATGAATGACATGATCAGAGGAGGAACATACATGACTTGTGTCATACATACGAAGTGCATTTTTGTAAGTTGTACAACCCCACCTCTCCCCTTTTTTCCAGTGTAACCCACTTAAGTATTTTCTTCGATCAAACAAACCCTAACTACTCTATTATAGTCCTGTACTACACAAGAGATGTTACTGTCAAGATCAAACTTAACTGAATTTTTTGTTTTATTGTTCTGTAGGTGAAACTGATACATTATCCAGTCAGATCAGTCGGTCATCACATTAATCCATATGCCAATCACATCACAAGACCTTTTTCTCCCCAATTGTATCCGGCCAATTACCCCACTCTTCCGAGCCGTCCCGGTCTCTGCTCCACCCCCTCTGCTGATCCGGGGAGGGCTGCAGACCACCACATGCCTCCTCCCATACATGTGGAGTCACCAGCCGCTTCTTTTCACCTGACAGTGAGGAGTTTCACCAGGGGGATGTAGCACGTGGGAGGATCACGCTATTCTCCCCAGTTCCCCCTCCCCTCTGAACAGGCGCTCCAACCGACCAAAGGAGGCGCTAGTGCAGCAACCAGGACACACACCCACATCCGGCTTCCCACCCGCAGACACGGCCAATTGTGTTTGTAGGGACGCCCGACCAAGCAGGAGATAACAAGGGGATTCGAGCTGGCGATCCCCGTGTTTGTAGGCAGTGGAATAGACCGACACACCACCCGGATGTCCCCGTATCACAAGACCTTTGATATTAAGCTGTACCTCAATATGATGTCACAGTACATCTGAATGTCCATTTTACATTGAACAGACACACTGGTGCAATATTCCACCAATATGATTATTATTATGAACATCCATCCATCCATCATCTTAACCGCTTATCCTGCTCTCAGGCTTGCGGGGCTGATGGAGCGTATCCCAGCAGTCACTGGGTTTGCAGGCGGGGAGACACCCTGGACAGGCTGCCAGGCCATTATTATTGTTATTATTATTATTATTATTATTATTATTGTTGTTATTATCCTTTTAAAATCCAGTGTACTGTAAAAGATGAGAGCAGGAGTCGACAATTGTTGCTAACAGTTGATTTGTGTTTGCTGTATAAGAATTATTCTGTGATGACTAAACAGTGCAACAGACTGCCCAAACATTAAATCTGGAGCAACTTTAATTGTATTTTAAAAGAGATTCATTACAGACTTGGACCGTATTAAAGTGAGCACACCCCATCATGCCTCAGCCGCCAGTTCAGAGGAAAACACATCATGACTTCCAGCTATGGAGTTCCTAGGAACCGCAAGGCCGAGAGAGAGTTGCCCTCACAACCTAAAGGTCATTAACTTCCCCTTACCTCCCCCGGCTTCGCTGTAACTACAAGAAGGACACAGAAGACCAGAACCAGTCAGCCGGAACGATTCTTCTCCACTTTACAGCCTGTTTAAAGAGGCGGCTGTCAATAGGAGGGCTCTGTTGAAACAAGCATTGTTTGTTTCCATTACAGTTCCTGTTGAGAACGGTGGGGGTGATCTCCACCCGGGAAGAACGGTGGGGGTGATCTCCACCCGGGAAGAACGGTGGGGGTGATCTCCACCCGGCAAGAACGGTGGGGGTGATCTCCACCCGGCAAGAACGGTGGGGGTGATCTCCACCCGGGAAGAACGGTGGGGGTGATCTCCACCCGGGAAGAACGGTGGGGGGATCTCCACCTGGGAATCACTGAGGAAGTGTGTGCTTCACATTATGTAGTTTACTGTTAACTTTAACATATTTATCCACATGGTAATTAGTATATTACACAATCACTGCAAACACTCTCCAGTATACCCCTAACCTGGTTCACATCCTGCTGACACACACACACACACACACACACACAGTTATTCTGTGTACGGGTACATACTGTTTTTCTCTTTAAATTTGATTACATGTAAAACACATGTTGCATTTTGATATGTCAAGACTGACTGACTGACAAATTCATTAACTGACTGACTGACAAATTCATTAACTGACTGACTGACTGACTGACAAATTCATTAACTGACTGACTGACTGACAAATATATTAACTGACTGACTGACTGACTGACTGACTGACTGACTGACTGACTGACTGACAAATTCATTAACTGACCGACTGACTGACTGACAGATTCATTAACTGACTGACTGACTGACTGACAAATTCATTAACTGACTGACTGACTGACTGACTGACTGACAAATATATTAACTGACTGACTGACAAATTCATTAACTGACTGACTGACTGACAAATTCATTAACTGACTGACTGACTGACTGACTGACTGACTGACAAATTCATTAACTGACTGACTGACTGACTGACAAATTCATTAACTGACTGACTGACAAATTCATTAACTGACTGGCTGACTGACTGACTGATTGAATGCCTGATTGATTGATCTTTGCATGTGGTAGGGAAGATCAGCTAAGTGCCACTTGTTTGATGTGGAGTCCGTCCCTGTCAGTGTTCCCCCCAGTCCGGCTCCAGGCTGTAGAGGTTCCCTCTGGGGACAAAAACCATTTCCTCAGAATCCACAGAACACATTCCTGAACCGCTTTCTTGTTCCAGTAAACAACATTCCAGCTAAGGAAACAAATACCACAGAAAACCATTATATCACTGCCACGACCAGAGCTTTCTCAGCTCGCTCTCGCTCTCTCTGTCTCAGTCTGTCTGTCTTCCTTCTGACTGTGCTGTGACTATTATATCACAAACAACAGCTTTGGAGTGAAACAACATCTGTGTTGCTTCATAGGATTATGAACCTGAATTGTGACAAGGACTTGTTCCTTCTGGGACTATCTGGCATGGAGTTCACAACAACACCTTTCTATCAGGCTGTCCTGAGCTTGGGGAACAGTCTACAGCACCAAGAGAGACTACTCCCGGATCTATGGCAGTGGGGGGGGGGCTGTTCTATAACCTGTTGATACACTGGAGGATGCTTATCTCTGTTAGTGTATGGAGGTCCCTCACAAAAGCTGGACTTACTAAGATAACGTGTCTCAGATCAGGAGGACAATGGAAAATGGCTGACATTTTGAGCCAAGAGACTGGTTCACAAGTGACCGCAGCACTCACAAGGTTAAAACCAATCTGGAAAGACAAAAACATTAGTAGCGGGTCTAAAGTCAGATCGATGTGCTCACTAGTCATCTCCATCTTTTTATACGCATGTGAAACTTGGACACTCACAGCAGATCTCCAAAGAAGAATAAGCGCAATGGAGATGAGGGGCTACAGAAAGATTCTAGGCATCTCATATGGAGACCATATCACGAATGAAGAGGTGAGAAGAAGCATTACACAAGCCGCTGGAACACATGAAGACTTGTTGACAATCGTCAAGAAGAGAAAACTGGAATGGCATGGTCATATCGAGAAGTTCCGGCGTTGCCAAGACCATCCTGCAAGGCACAGTGAGGGGCAGGCGAAGACGAGGAAGACAGAAGAAGCGATGATTATGTCACATCAGAGTGGACAGGCCTTGACTTTGCCAGCTTACAGAGGGCAGTTGAGGACAGACAGAGATGGCGAGGACTGGTTGTGGATTCAACGGCGGTGCCCCAACGACCTCTCAAGAGGTTACGGGATAGGTCAGGTGAGGTGAGAGGAGACTGGTTTTAAATCTCTTCATCTAATGGAGAGGCTGTTTGAGGAAGGGATCAGTTCACTTCCTGGTTTCTTCAGAGAGGCACTCGGAGCAGAGTGTGGAGTGGATCAACCAGTTATGTGGCCTGTTTTTCCATCTTTGTCCATCCATGCTGCAGTGGAGGAGCAGGAGAAAGTGAACGGGGCCATTCTGTCTTTGAAAACACCAGAACTACAGGACGTCTCAAGCACATCTAAGAAGGCCTTGTAGGCAGTCGCTATAAAAAGGTTCTCAGCAGAACCAGGTTCATCTCCCAATGGCAGCTGGAGGTCCCTGTACAAACCCCCAGAGAGAAACACACTGCAGATCTACAGTGGAGGGTGGTACATGGATCTACAGTGGAGGGTGGTACATGGATCTACAGTGGAGGGTGGTACATGGATCTACAGTGGAGGGTGGTACATGGGGCTGTGGCTACAAACAGACACGTGGCACATATAGATCCTAGAGCGGGGGGGGGGTGTCACTGCTTTTTCTGTAACGATGAAGAAACTCTACCACACTTATGGCTCAGGTGTCCCAGGTTGAGCCCTCTTTTCTCTGTACTACAGTGGTGGCTCAGAGGTTTAGGAGAGGTTTTGGAAGACAGCCCGTTTGTCTTTGGTCCTAAATACACGGCAGCACAGTGCAGACGTGTCACCTTGGTTAATTTTCTGATAGGTCAGGCTACAATGAGCGTTTGGTTCAGCAGAAGAAACAAAACGAAAGGCACAGGGTCCACAGATGCTACACTCATGTTCAGGGGCTGCTCGGCTGAAAACTGAGTTCAAAATGATTTCAAACTGGGAAGAATTTGCGTCTGTTTGGGGACATGGAGATGTTCTGTGCACTGTAGCAAACCAACTAGTACTTCTTAACTTCTCAAAAAGGGAAGGGCTGCATCTTTTGTTTTTGCTGTGTATGGAGATTGCTGTTCAACCTATATAGGAGTATCTGTGTTAATTCTATTGTTTTGTTCATGTAAATGAAAAATTGGACCATTAAAGACCTGGTTAAAGGGAAGCTCTCTCGCTCTCTCTCGCTCTCTCTCTCTCTCTCTCTCTCTCCATCAGACATGTATGACCGAGGGGTAGATGACCTTGACCATGTTTCTCTCTGTGTTCACACGTGATTTTCAAGGTGAATTTTTGCCTGATAATAAAACCATAAGTAGGTTCTAGTGGATTCTACTGGACACTGGTGTTGGTATTGGTTTGTCTTGTAAAGGTATCTCCTCAGCAACTGTCAGGTTACTCAGCACAGAACGTGTCGACCCGTCCACCTTTCCAGCTGAGCAAACTGAGCTTCGAGAGTCTTTCAGTAAAAGCTCCAAGGTGAGCTGTGCGGTCAGGAAAACACACGGGGCCGACTGCATTATCAAAATCTCAACACTGAAGTGCTGCAGTAAAGCCCAGTATAGTTATATCCCCCATCACATCACGCCCTGTGCAAAGAGCACAACCCAGACTGAAGAAAGATAAGAGAACAAGTCATAGCTCGGCTTTGGAGACGCGCCAAAATCTTTCCCCTCCAGCAAACAGCCCGGTAAAAGGTTTTCCCGACAACACCTGACTGGAACACAGCAGGGAAGCCCGAACCCGGAGTGTACACTGAACACTACAACTAGAATTCTCTTTATTAGTCATTTTGTACATACATACAAGTGAAATTTACTCTCTGCATTTAAGCCATCCTAGCTGTGTAGCTAGGAGCAGTGGGCAGCCGCCGTGCAGCACCCAGGGACCAACTCCAGTTCTTCTTTCCGTCGCCTTGCTCAGGGGCACAGGCAGGAGTATTAACCCTAATATGCATGTCTTTTTGATGGTGGGAGGAAACCGGATTGCCCGGAGGAAACCCACGCAGACACAGGGGGAACACGCAAACTCCACACACAAAGGACCTGGGACGGCCTGGGGTTCGAACCCAGGACCTTCTTGCTGTGAGGCAACAGCGCTAAGCACTGGGCCACCGTGCCGCTCGAAGCGGCTACTTGTAATATCGCAACTTTCTTGAAGTAAACTTTGATGAGCAAGTGTCACAATATCGCTAGTAAATATTATGATCATTATAGGACTGGTAAATATCATCATCCATCCTTTATCCGAACCGCTCATCCTGCTCAGGGTCGCGGGATGCTGGAGCCTATCAGTCATTGGGTGGCAGGCGGGGAGACACCCTGGAGAGGCCGCCAGGCCATCACACAGGGCCGACACACACACACACACACACACACACACACACACACACACACACCTAGGGACAATTTTAGTACGGGTGAGTCACCTGATCTACATGTCTTTTGAGTCACCTGACCTACATGTCTTTGAGTCACCTGACCTCCATGTCTTTGGACTGTGGGAGGAAACCGGACCCCCGGAGGAAACCCACGCAGACACGGGGAGAACATGCAAACTCCACACAGAGGACGACCCGGGACGACCCCAAGGTTGGACTACCCCGGGGCTTGAACCCAGGACCTTCTTGCTGTGAGGCGACCGCGCTAACCACTGTGCCACCATAAATATTCTATTTATACTAAAGAGGTCACATCAGAACCAGAACCAAAAAATTAGATAGGGTCCATGAAATGTAAAACTTTAAACTAAAACGGTCTCGTCACAAGACGTTGACCCAAACTTTAGTGATGACATAAGCATTGCCAAAACAAACGACGCTAACGCGCCACATTCCCTTCACAACGCGTCGTGTGGCGGGTTTGCCACTTCAAAGCCGGTCCACATGAACGTACCTCTGCTGGGAAGCGGGAGTGTGTCCCGGCGTCTGGGGAGCTGGGAAAGCCCGCTCAAAAGCGAAACAATGGCGGGAACGCAGACATTCCCGCCTGGCGCGCCGCTTCTTCCCTGCAGCTTCTTTGTGGCCTTCACGAATCTGTCTCTCAAATACTTCCATTTCTGTCGGCACGCACCTTCCCCTTCCGCCAGCGTGTTGGCAACTTCCTGCCACGGATTTCTGCACGTCCGGTCATCTTTGTAACGTTTTCACGGCGAACGATGAAGATGAGGGTAACGACGGACCTCTTCACACGGCCTCTCTTCGGAGTCGGCGTCCATTTTTGTTGACCAGCGCATGCGCAGTTGAACCTTTGCCCGCGCGACGCGGACGCAAAAAAATCGGAGGTACGCGGATGTCCGCGCGGACCCTACGCGAACGCCCTCTGCTGGCGAAATTTACGTCACGCGAACCCTGGCGTACTCGCGAGGGTTCATAGAACAACAAAAGTACAACGCAACATTGTCCACATGTACACACAAGGACTGAGTAACACAGGGGACAGCAGAGGGGACAAGGTGGAAGAAGCGACGGTAAACTGTTCCTGAGCCCCGGTTCCTGATGGGAAGCGAGGGAAGAAAGGGACCAAAGCAGGCGGCAGTGTAGAACAGGGGTCCCCAATAGGCGGCCCGCGGGCCACGTCCGGCCCGTGACGGTTTGATTTATGGTCCGCGAGAATTTTTGGAGAAATGCCAAAAAAAAATTTTTTTTATTTCTCAGTAAAAGTAAGACTATAATATATCGAAAAATAGATGGAAAATCTCTCTTTAAATTATAATACCTGCAACGTATCGACACCGAAACAAACTAACGACCAACCTGCTGCTGGAGGTTGAGTGGCCCGTGGTTTTAAAAGTGGCCCGCTATGAAAAGTAATTGGGGACCCCTGGTGTAGAAGGTCGGGGAAGGTGGAGAGGTGCTGGTGGTGGTGGTGGTGGTGGCGGCGCCGCGGCAGTGGCGCTAAGAGAGGGATCAGCTCAGGGTGTCTAAGCTCTCCAGCCAGCTCACCATTCACAGCTGCGTGTGCACTGCAGACCTACTCGCACTGCTGAGGCGCATTTCTTAAACAGGAAGGGGTTTTATGAAACACTTTTAGCACACAGTTTAACGGCCCGGTTCCACGCTGGATCGCGTCCACGCTGAAGCCGTGCCCAGTTCTTCTGGGTCTGCTGTGTGACTTCATCTGCTTGTCAGCCGGAGACGCGTCTGAGCTGGAAAACGGCGCAGACAGGCGGAGCGGGAGCGAGTTTCCAGAGGAGCTCGGCCTTAAAATAACTGCAGCTCAGTCCTGCATACCGCAGCCTTCTCTCTCCGCCACAGCAGACCACCTCAGTCCTGCATACCGCAGCCTTCTCTCTCCGCCACAGCAGACCACCTCTGCAGTCCAGTCCTGCATACCGCAGCCTTCTCTCTCCGCCACAGCAGACCACCTCAGTCCTGCATACCGCAGCCTTCTCTCTCCGCCGCAGCAGACCACCTCAGTCCTGCATACCGCAGCCTTCTCTCTCCGCCACAGCAGACCACCTCAGTCCTGCATACCGCAGCCTTCTCTCTCCGCCACAGCAGACCACCTCAGTCCTGCATACCGCAGCCTTCTCTCTCCGCCACAGCAGACCACCTCAGTCCTGCATACCGCAGCCTTCTCTCTCCGCCACAGCAGACCACCTCAGTCCTGCATACCGCAGCCTTCTCTCTCCGCCACAGCAGACCACCTCAGTCCTGCATACCGCAGCCTTCTCTCTCCGCCACAGCAGACCACCTCTGCTGTCCAGTCCTGCATACCGCAGCCTTCTCTCTCCGCCACAGCAGACCACCTCTGCAGATCAGTCCTGCATACCGCAGCCTTCTCTCTCCGCCGCAGCAGACCACCTCTGCAGTCCAGTCCTGCATACCGCAGCCTTCTCTCTCCGCCGCAGCAGACCACCTCTGCAGTCCAGTCCTGCATACCGCAGCCTTCTCTCTCCGCCGCAGCAGACCACCTCTGCAGTCCAGTCCTGCATACCGCGGCCTTCTCTCTCCGCTGCAGCAGACCACCTCTGCAGTTCAGTCCTGCATACCGCGGCCTTCTCTCTCCGTCACAGCAGACCACCTCTGCAGTCCAGTCCTGCATACCGCAGCCTTCTCTCTCCGCTGCAGCAGACCACCTCTGCAGTCCAGTCCTGCATACCGCGGCCTTCTCTCTCCGCCGCAGCAGACCACCTCTGCAGTTCAGTCCTGCATACCGCGGCCTTCTCTCTCCGCTGCAGCAGACCACCTCAGTCCTGCATACCGCAGCCTTCTCTCTCCGCCGCAGCAGACCACCTCCCCGACGCGAGGCGACCTGAGCCACCGAGGACGACCCGAGAGGGAAACGTCTACGCTTCATCAAAGACCAGCAAGGCCAAGGGGGTCTTGGTATTGTGGAGCGGCTTCCCAGTGGAGGAGCTGAAGCAATCCTGCACACCACGCTGAACGAGAGAGAGAATGTTGTTCATCCCCCTCACACAAGAAGCCCAACCTCAATATCTTCACAGGGACTTCATATCTCCTCTAACCCCAAACCACAACCAGAACCACAACCAGAACCAGAACTCTTCTAGCTGTTTTGTTTACTTCCCTTCCGGATTCTAGTTAAAACCAGTCCTCTGGACACTTCCTGCTAATGTGAAAGACCTCCAGCAGGAAAACAGGATTTTAACTTCTTATTTTAATTTCTATTTGCTGGTCTCACTACACCTTCATGTTCACCTGACTTCAGTTCAGATCCACGCGGGGAGGGGGGAGAGGGTCTGCATCTGTCTGCCGAGACCAAAACCCAGTCCAGCCCTCTGTCCTGATGCTGAGCCCTTCTGCTTCTTCTAGAGGACCAGAAGAAACAAAACTACTCGCACACCTTCCTGACTGCAAACCGTCTGCTGCTCCGAGACCGTGAAGGACGCAGGAGCAGATCCACCGTCCTCATGAGGAAACGTGCACGATGTTTCCTTTCTCCCCCCCTCCCCTCCCCTCCCCTCCCCTCCCCTCCCCCCTTTTGGTTGTTTTCTGTTGTAATCACACATCAAACTCAGCCCAACCCTGGAGGAAGCCTCCACCCTGATCCTACAGGATGGTCCCAAAACCCCCACCCCCGGCCCCCCTACGGAGAGACAGAGAGACAGACGGAGAGAGAGAGACAGGAGACAGAGAGACAGAGAGACAGAGACAGAGAGATAGAGACAGACACACGGAGACAGAGAGACAGAGAGAGAGAGAGACAGGAGACGGGGAGAGAGAGACAGGAGACGGGGAGAGAGAGACAGACAGTCAGACAGACGGAGACAGAGACAGAGAGAGAGAGAGACAGGAGACGGGGAGAGAGAGACAGACAGTCAGACAGACGGAGACAGAGACAGAGAGAGAGAGAGACAGGAGACGGGGAGAGAGAGACAGGAGACGGGGAGAGAGAGACAGGAGACAGGGAGAGAGAGACAGAGACAGAGAGAGAGACAGACACACGGAGACAGAGAGACAGAGAGAGAGAGAGACAGGAGACGGGGAGAGAGAGACAGGAGACGGGGAGAGAGAGACAGACAGTCAGACAGACGGAGACAGAGACAGAGAGAGAGAGAGACAGGAGACGGGGAGAGAGAGACAGGAGACGGGGAGAGAGAGACAGGAGACGGGGAGAGAGAGACAGACAGTCAGACAGACAGACGGAGACAGAGAGAGGAAGAGAGAGGAAGAGGAGCGCTGCCTGTCCCACATTGTTGGCGTCTCTTCACACTCGGGGTTGTTCTTACAGGGTTGGTGGAGTTTTGGGGTGGGGGAGGGGGGGGGTAACACCAGGCTGTGTTGTTCTTGGCTCTCTTTGTACTATGCTCCACCCTGCTGCTGCGCGCGCACGCGCACGCAAAATTGTACAGTTAAATACATCCTGTCTGGTATCTCTGTCACAGTTAGTGTACTTGTGTGTGCGTGTGTGTGTGTGTGTGTGTGTGTGTGTGCATGTTCTGTGTTTGGTTCTGGTTCTGTTCACACAGGTTGTTCTGAGCCTTCCAACCCGCCCCAGGACTCGAACCTCCAACCCTCTGACCGCTGCATGTGAACACCAACCAGCTGTCAGTGCAGTCACATGACAAATCCTGCAGCCAAGTGACAAAACCTTTAGACACGTGACAAAACCGCTAGTCACGTGACAAAACCGTCAACCCTAATTCCGCTTAAAAGAACAAAGAAGCCGCGTGCTGCTTATAAAGGCTGAAAGCTGCCCTGCAAATGTGCAGAAACCCGCAGAGAAACGTGTTGATGTGACGTCGTCTTCACCAGTCTGGTCAGAATCCCTCAGGACCTTCACATCCATAAAACACAAGTCACACAAGCTGAGGCGGTCCACAACCACGCCGTGTCCACCATGTCTGCACCACCATGTCTGCACCACCATGTCTGCACCACCATGTCTGCACCACGCTACTGCCTCTGACTTCTGCTACACCCATTTTAAACCTCTTTATTGGGTTTTGCAACATTTTCGAACATACCACAAACAACCAATCAAGCATATGCATCCCCTCCCTCCGTCCCTCCCTCCCTCCGTCCGTCCCTCCTTCCTCCCTTCCATTCTAAACAGGAAGAAAAAACATGGCGGTACTGGTGACATCATAAGAGGTTCATTCAGAGTCACGACATGACAGTAACAGTTACAGTAACAACAGGCTTCCTGCAGCACATGCACGGACCCCTCAAGAAACAACAACAACAACAACACTGTGTGTGTATGTGTGTGTATGTGTGTGCATGTGTGTGCAGAACATTCTATCTAACTTGGTGTGGCTTTAGCTGTCCCCATCCTCTGGAGCGACTGTCAAGGTCTTTACATCGTCCAGAGAAGGTGACCAAGCTTTTTCAAAGCTTCTCGGTGAACCTTTCAGGGAAATCTGATCTTCTCTAACTTGATGTAGTACAACACATCTTTGTATTTACCTGATGTAGTACAACACATCTTTGTATTTACCTGATGTAGTACAACACATCTTTGTATTTACCTGATGTAGTACAACACATCTTTGTATTTACCTGATGTAGTACAACACATCTTTGTATTTACCTGATGTAGTACAACACATCTCTGATCCATCTGCTGTGGGTAGGTGGAGATACATGTTTCCATCTCAACAGTACTAGACGTCTCGCTAACAGAGAGGTGAAAGACATGACTCTGTGAAGATACAGGGAGGTGTTAGTCCGGGGGGGGGGGTGCCAAACAGGGCCGTAAGAGGATCAAGTGGACCGTTCACCCCAGATATACACCGTTCACCCCAGATATATCCCCAAGGGATTGAAAAATGCCTGTCCAGAATTCAGATGAGCGAGTGCAGGTCCAGAACATGTGAAGCGGGTGTGCAGGTGATGGTCCACAGCGGTTACACACATCACTTCTACCAGGAAGTATCCTAGCTAGTCTGGCATGAGTGTAATGAATGCCATGTAAGCTCTTACACTGTATAAGACCATGTCTAGCACATACTGAGGCGGTGTGAACTAGCCCCAGCACAGTGTCCCACGTCCCACCTGTCAGCTCCACACCCAAATCCTGCTCCCAAGCAACTTTAGACTGTCGCTGACAAATTAACAACAACTAATCAGTAAATCTCCAAGTCATGAAGACTTTAACTGGGCTGATTTTAACTGTGAGTGTCTGGTTGGTCTTTGCCAGCAAAACCAGAATCATCTTTATTTGGCCATTGTTGTTTACACATACACAGAATTGGACTCTGGTTCAGTGGCTCTCAGTGTGCTTACATAGAATAACAACACCACGATCTGCAGGAATATTTACGAGGAATGACTAGGTCCAGGTGAGACAGGAAGGCCGTGGTGCAGAGAGCAAAGACGCTGCAGTAAATATGTCAGCAGGTTACTCGTGTACATGAAGTAGGTGGACATGACAGAATATGCATGTATATGTACAATATACAATATACACAGCGTGCTTAGATTTATTATGACAAGTATTCACCAGAGTGACAGCCTGCAGAAAGAAAGTGTTTTTATATCTGGTTGTTTTGGGGTACAGTGCTCTGTAGCGCCGACCAGAGGGGAGGAGTTAGAACAGGTTGTGACCAGGGTGTGATGGGTCTGCAGTGATGCTGCCTGCCCGTTTCCTGAGTCTGGAGGTGTATAAGTCCTGAATGGAGGGCAGGTTGTTTCCTGAGTCTGGAGGTGTATAAGTCCTGAATGGAGGGCAGGTTGTTTCCTGAGTCTGGAGGTGTATAAGTCCTGAATGGAGGGCAGGTTGTTTCCTGAGTCTGGAGGTGTATAAGTCCTGAATGGAGGGCAGGTTGCACCAGTGATTTTCTCTGCAGACCTAACTGTCCGTTGTAGTCTGTCCCTGTCCTGTTTGGTGGACGATCCAAACCAGACAGTGATGGATGTGCAGAGGACAGACTGGATTATTGCAGTGTAGAACTGAATCAACAGCTCCTGAGGCAGGTTGAACTTCCTGAGCTGGTGGAGAAACTACATCCCCTGCTGGGCCTTATTGATGATTGTGTCTGTGTAGGATGCCCAGCTTAAGTCCTGGGAGATAGTGGATCCCAGATGCCTGAAGGTGCCCACAGCAGACCAGTGCTGTTGAGTATGGTGGGAGTATGGTGAAGTCGACTGTCATCTCCACAGTTTTGAACTCCAAGTTGTTATGACACCACACCAGAGGGCTAACTGTTCAACCTCCCGTCTATATGCAGACTCGTCACCATCCCGGATAAGGCCAGTGATGGTTGTGTCATCCGCAAACTTCAGGAGTTTAACAGACGGGTCACCTGAGGTGCAGTCATTTGTGTAGCGGGAGAAGAGTAGAGGGGAGAACACACATCCCTGGGGGGCGCCAGTGCTGATTGTCTGGGTGCTGAATGTGCTTTTCCCCAGCCTCACCAGCTGCCTCCTGTCTGTCAGGAAGTTTTTAAGCTGTGTGAGTTTGGAATGGAGGGTATCTGGGACGATGGTGGTGAACGCTGAGCTGAAGTCCACCGACAGGGCCCTTACGTGTGTCCCTGGGGAGTCGAGGTGTTGGAAGATGTAGTGCAATCCCATGTTGACTGGGTTTGATAACATTTTGAAAAGCACTGTATAATCACAATCAGAACCAGATTCAACTTTATTGACCAAGTGTGCCATGAGGAATTTGACTCCGGTTTACAGCAGGCTCCAGTACTTACATACATGAATGTGGGGTGGCAAAATCATCCTGTCAAAGTTGACCAAATGAAGTACGTGCTGATAAAACCATTTGATTCCTATCAAACTTTGATTTGAAGTGTCATTACTGAGTGTTAAGGGCAGAACTGACTGTGGCTGTCGAGTAATGCATCCCCTATCAGTGATCCCGCCCCAGCCCCTGACATAGGCCGTTCTTTCTTCTAGCCCAGACAACAGTTGGTGCTGCTCTGGAACCAGTTTTCTTGGCCGAGAGCCAGTCTTTGGCTGTCGAAACGCTAAGAACTGGTTCGAGATGAGGCACCGGCTCTGAAGCGACGCTTGGACCTCCTTGGTGGAAAAGGGGTATCTGATCTCCCTTGTCAGTGAGTTTCTGCTTGTACAGCGCACTATCCACAAGCTATCCGTCCTATATATGATATGAATTTATATGAATTGAACATGAAATGACAAGGTTTCCTGGGCCTTTATGTGCTGTGCGAGTGTTGTGCGAGTGTCGACCTTGGTACCTGGAAACCCTTCAGTCCTGTCTTTATGCTGGATAACCCAGGTAAGAACCAGGTGCAATCAGTTCATCTGGATGCAACGTTCAAACAATGTTTGCAGATGAACTGAGCCAACCTTCTTTAACTTTCAGTCCTGTATTCACAGATCCAGGAACACGTAATGGATCAACATTCACTGTGGTCTGAACAGAGGATTGCTTTGTCCTGAAAAGACGAGTCCTTTGTCCTCAGGGACGTTTGTGCGGCAGACAGGAACAGACTAGGTTTTAACCTTAGAGTCTTATTCAGCATAAGACTGCTATTTCAAAACCACACCAGGAACAATCGGATCAGCACTACACTTAAACCGGTCCCCGCATGGGTCATCCAGGTTCTAACTGAATGTAGTAAAATTTCCAACTCGTGTCTATTTAATTAAAGAACATGTCTAAGATAGAGGATCCATTTTGTTAAAGTGTGGTTCATCCCTTTAACAACCGAAGACTCACCCATTTTTAAGGTTTGTCTCTCAATTATATTTGAATTGCAGTATTTCACTATTCTCAAATGGTGGACACGTCGTTCTTACTTACAAACAGAAATGTAATTGTATTTTAAAAATGTGACAGGGATTGTTGAACCACATAAAGGCACACCTACACATGTTCACACCGGCACACTTTCACACCTACACACTGCCACACCAGCACACTTTCACATTTGGAGGTTGTTCCATTAAACTCTATGTGATATTGTGTCCTCAGGAACAGCTGGGTCTAAAAATGTCTCCAAAAAGATCCTTTAATCCAACGATTAGTCTTCTATTGAGTTGATGAGAACCACAACCTTTAATCTGTGCAGGAGACCAGTCTTAGCACTGGTGCCACGTTGTGAAGTGAAAAATGAGATCCAGATATACATCTTTCTATTCAGCAGACCTCTGAAGCTGGATGTAAATGTCACGTCCAAAGAAGAGACTAAATCCAGTCCTGTTTCAGTCCAATGTAGAAACGTACAGGATAGAAAGAAGAAAGAAGAAAAGAAAGCAAGAAAGCCACTTTATTCAACATGGTGTTCTTATAATGACTTCCTACTCTGCATGTAACCATCCTATTGTTTAGGAGCAGTGGGCAGCTGCAGCATCCGGGGACCAACTCCATCCTTCTTTCCATTGCCTTGCTCAGGGGCACAGGCAGGAGTATGAACCCTAAAACACATGTCGTTTTGATGGTGGGAGGGAACCAGTAACTCTTTTAACTTAGTCCATTGTCCACCCATGTTGACTCTTTTTGCTTTTCAGGATTGCCGTCATCCATTTCTAGATATGTTGAGGGGTATTGTGATCAGTTTTGTCGATGCAATAGGAAATGGCTAGTAACTGTTAGCTTTGTTAGCTTAGCATAAGAGCTCATAACAGCTACTAACGGTGCATGTTCTCATAGTTTGTTGATGCTACATGGCTAATTTTGAGGCATCCAACATGTTAAAATGTGTAAGAACCTCGTCATCTGTCATTGTCACCTCTATTTCTCAGTATATTGTAAAAGCAGAGGGACTGGCAAGCAGGACCCCAAAAACCCTCTTCACCTTCAGCATAGGCACAAAAGAACTGGACTGGGACGACTTAGAGCCTGGAATGACGACAACACTCAGCTGTCCATGCTGACAGTGGACGTGCTGGGGGGGGCGGGGGGTTGCAGAAATACCAGAACTTGGCGTTGAACCTTCTGGAAATGTCGTTAGCTTAATTCAAGACACATGAGATGGGAGGTACCTTCTCTCTGTCTGACCCACAAAGCAGAACCAGGCCTTTACACAGGAGCTCTCCAGCAACACAAGACGCCCCGCGTGTCTCTGTAGGTTTAGTTCAGCCGTTTAGGTCATACGAAGAGAACAACTCTCAACTGGACCATCACGGTCCATTGGAAGACATCAGGGTTAGGGTTTTTTTTTTGTTTGACTTCAAGTTCAGTAGAAATTCAGAAGCACACAAACGCACAATTAACATCAGTTTCGCTCACTTCCACCAAGAAACAGCCGCCTGCGGATCTTATCACGAGAGTAAAGTCAAACACAAACAGGAATAATACCTTCCCTGCCAGAGCCGTCCGAGACCTTCCAGAAGGGCTGAGGCCAACATCAACACAGGTCGGCTCAACCTTTAGATTAGAGGTTAATGGCAAAATACATGAGCTTGAAGACACGGGCTTGTACATAATCCTCACTTAATTGCTGGATTTGAAAGCAGAAATGGGAAAATGTATCTCGGATAAAAGACCAAAGAAGAAAAGAAGAAAATCTACTGCTGATTTCTTTTGGCTCCCTTCTCAGTTTGAAGCGGTCCGCCTCTTCATTTGGACTGACGAGGCCCAGTTCTCAGCAGGACTGCACAGCAGGACTACACATCAGGACGGCACAGCGGCTCTCATGCTCAGGATCCACGGCCCCTGTGTGGAAATTGGGGCCCTTCGAAAAAATGTGAATCACGTAACATAGTGGACTGTTATGATGCCTGCAGTGGTTTTCAGACGAGGGGTCGTGACCCAGGGAGCTGGATCAGTCTTATGATATCCACAATAAACACATGTTGTTTGGAGAAAGAATTGAAATAAAACAAATAAAACATTTACTTTGACAGAGTTTGAGTCAAAGCAAACAGTATAGTGATTTACGTGTATTTCAGGATGTCATGAGAATAAGGTTTGATGCCGACTCGTCTTGTCTTCTCATCTGATCATTAGTAGGACATGGCTGAGGAGTGAAAAGAGGAACAATGTGCTGACAAACGACACTGAGAAGGTTGTTAATTACCTCACTTTATCACAGCTAATGAGCTATTTATTGCCTATATTTGGTGGGTCCTGGACCAAAAAGCCTTTTAACAGATGGGTCCCGACCTGGACAGGTTTGACAGCTGCTGGTCTAAAGTGAAATAATAATGATGATGATGATGATGATGATGATGATAATAATAATAATCATGTAACGACCACGGATGACTAGACTCACTAGCCCGTTGGCTAACGGGTCGGACCCTTTAGTCGACTGGTTAACATCGTCATGCGGGAGGCCTGGGTTTGTGTCCCGGCTGCAGCGGTTCCCGGCTGCCCCCCGAATTCACTACATTGGTGTCAGAAGTGGGATTCGAACCCACGCCTCTAAGGGAGACTACGACCGGAACGCAGCGCCTTGGCTAACGGGTGAGACCCTTCAGTCGACTGGTTAACGTAGTCGCCCGTGGTGCTGCCCCCTGAAAGCTCCTTTAGCCGGTATCTCACTGACTGTTGTGGACTTCAACAGGTTCACGTCTGTCTGAGCCCTGTAATAACCCCTCAAACAAAACCCGGTGGCCATCTCTCAGTTTACCGAGAAGATAAAACCACTGACTGAGCTGAGACTCGGCTGACCGGCGTCCTCCACCCTCTCAGTTCAAGCAAGGGGGGGAGAGAGAAAAAAGGAATTTATCTTCATGGCATGTGAAAAATGGATCCTCCCTCCTCCTCCTCCTCCTCCTCCTCCTCTGTGTTTTCATTCCTGATGGGAGAGGAAGAATCCTTCTGTTAACATCCGCCAATCAGCTGCTCGGCCTTCGACTGCCCCAGTAAACAGGAATTCTACATCCAGCAGCACGTTTCCTCCAACCCGCGGGTTTATGGAGCAAAACCCAAACAGACAGCAGATCTGTGGCCTCCGCTGCTCCATCATACTCCTGCTTCATGTTCTGCTCCATCATACTCCTGCTTCGTGTTCTGCTCCATCATACTCGTGCTTCGTGTTCTGCTCCATCATACTCGTGCTTCGTGTTCTGCTCCATCATACTCCTGCTTCGTGTTCTGCTCCATCATACTCCTGCTTCGTGTTCTGCTCCATCATACTCCTGCTTCGTGTTCTGCTCCATCATACTCCTGCTTCGTGTTCTGCTCCATCATACTCCTGCTTCGTGTTCTGCTCCATCATACTCCTGCTTCGTGTTCTGCTCCATCATACTCCTGCTTCGTGTTCTGCTCCATCATACTCCTGCTTCGTGTTCTGCTCCATCATACTCCTGCTTCGTGTTCTGCTCCATCATACTACTGCTTCGTGTTCTGCTCCATCATACTCCTGCTTCGTGTTCTGCTCCATCATACTCCTGCTTCGTGTTCTGCTCCATCATACTCCTGCTTCGTGTTCTGCTCCATCATACTCCTGCTTCGTGTTCTGCTCCATCATACTCGTGCTTCGTGTTCTGCTCCATCATACTCCTGCTTCGTGTTCTGCTCCATCATACTCCTGCTTCGTGTTCTGCTCCATCATACTCCTGCTTCGTGTTCTGCTCCATCATACTCCTGCTTCGTGTTCTGCTCCATCATACTCGTGCTTCGTGTTCTGCTCCATCATACTCCTGCTTCGTGTTCTGCTCCATCATACTCCTGCTTCGTGTTCTGCTCCATCATACTCCTGCTTCGTGTTCTGCTCCATCATACTCCTGCTTCGTGTTCTGCTCCATCATATTACTGCTTCGTGTTCTGCTCCATCATACTCCTGCTTCGTGTTCTGCTCCATCATACTCCTGCTTCGTGTTCTGCTCCATCATATTACTGCTTCGTGTTCTGCTCCATCATATTACTGCTTCGTGTTCTGCTCCATCATACTCCTGCTTCGTGTTCTGCTCCATCATATTACTGCTTCGTGTTCTGCTCCATCATACTCCTGCTTCGTGTTCTGCTCCATCATACTCCTGCTTCGTGTTCTGCTCCATCATACTCGTGCTTCGTGTTCTGCTCCATCATATTACTGCTTCGTGTTCTGCTCCATCATACTCCTGCTTCGTGTTCTGCTCCATCATATTACTGCTTCGTGTTCTGCTCCATCATACTCCTGCTTCATGTTCTGCTCCATCATACTCCTGCTTCGTGTTCTGCTCCATCATACTCGTGCTTCGTGTTCTGCTCCACGTTTCTGTTGTCCTGCACGCGGCCCGAGACACGAGGCAGCAGCTGCAGCAGAGAAGCCCTCGTGTCATAGCACAACATGGCAGCACAGAAAAACAAAAACCAAAAATAAAGGCATGATTAATGTTTGGACTCGACAGAGAAGCAGGAAAATGTAAGAACTTGAAAGGAGCTGTGAAAGTAAAGGCCATTCGTTGGAAATAATGACGTCCGGAGAGGGCCTTGTTAAAAACAGGGGGATGGTTTTTTCTCCACATGCAGTGTGACGCCACCTGCTGGCCATTCACCGCCACGACACGCGGCTAATAAAAGGTTGAGTTCATCATATTTACCCCATTTATTAAGACAAAAGGCCAATATTTCTGCTCCTCACACTGTGCATGTTTACACACAGTCCCTATCTGTTTTATGTACGTACACTTTGCAGTACATTTCTACTGCATTATACACGCACACCCACGTTAAAGCAGCATCAACACAACTGATGTTCAAGTCCCTGTGTTTCTGCAAACTGAGGACAATGACTGAGAACCAAACTGCTGGAAGTCACCCAGTAACCAAAGAAAAGGCATTTAAACACACAAATTCAAGTCTTTCTCTCTCAGTGGAGGAGTTTTGGGGTTTGACAGTGACTTGTCACCTGACTGTCTGTCAAACCAAGCAGACACAAAGAGCACAACAGAAAACTCCACACACACGTTTTGTTGCATGACCATTTTATTCTGATAGTGCTGAGACGAGCTCAGAGGCACACTGGAGCTTCCTCTTACTCCAAACACCACATGTACTACTGTACTGATGTACTACTGTACTGGTGCACTACTGTACTGATGTGCTACTGTACTGGTGCACTACTGTACTGGTGCACTACTGTACTGGTGCACTACTGTACTGGTGCACTACTGTACTGATGCGCTACTGTACTGGTGCACTACTGTACTGGTGCACTACTGTACTGGTGCACTACTGTACTGATGTGCTACTGTACTGGTGCACTACTGTACTGGTGCACTACTGTACTGGTGCACTACTGTACTGATGTGCTACTGTACTGGTGTACTACTGTACTGATGTGCTACTGTACTGGTGCACTACTGTACTGATGTACTACTGTACTGGTGCACTACTGTACTGATGTACTACTGTACTGATGCACTACTGTACTGATGTACTACTGTACTGGTGCACTACTGTACTGGTGCACTACTGTACTGATGTACTACTGTACTGATGCACTACTGTACTGATGTACTACTGTACTGACGCACTACTGTACTGATGCACTACTGTACTGGTGCACTACTGTACTGATGTGCTACTGTACTGACAGTCTTTCTGAAGGCAGCGGTCGGGTTACACTCTGATCTCCGACAAACCAAACAATGGAAGGACACTGTAGGATAAAAGGGCAGTGACAGAAAAATCAAACTATGGAAAATGATGAGCGTGATAAAGTTGAGCAGTAAGTTAAACCCCTGAAGCCTGCAGGTCTCACACACACACACACACACACACACACACACACACACACACACACACACACACACACACACACAGGAGTGATTCGAGTTTGTTTTGACATAACTAAGGACATAGCTCAGGCAGCAGAGAAGACACATGAAGATGTTGTCCATGTAAAACATCACATGTGGAGATGTTGTATATCCGAAACATCACATGTGGAGATGTGTATCTAAAACATCATATGTGAAGATGTTGTCTATCTAAAACATCACATGTGGGAATGTTGTCTATCCGAAACATCACATGTGGAGATGTTGTCTATCCGAAACATCACATGTGGAGATGTGTATCTAAAACATCACATGTGAAGATGTTGTCTATCTAAAACATCACATGTGGGAATGTTGTCTATCCGAAACATCACATGTGGAGATGTTGTGTATCTGAAACATCACATGTGGAGATGTTGTCTATCTAAAACATCACAAGTGGAGATGTTGTCCATATAAAACATCTCATGTGAAGATGTTGTCTACCTGAAACATCACATGTGAAGATGTTGTGTATCTACAACATCACGTGGAGGCTGACTCCAGACAGACTGGGTGGTTTTCAGCTGAAACAGAAACGGTAGCACAAAGTGTATTTCCTGAGCTCCTCACTGTCTTTTCAATCTATATCTAGAATCCTGCTTAGGAAAAAAAAAAGGTATAAAAATAGAAAATGAATATAAAAGACATCACGGTGTATCAAACTAGAGCAGAATGATAAAGTACCATCATATAGATATACATATACTGTATGAGAAAAGAAATGTACAACACACTCCAACAGGCCCAGCAGACAAATGTCTGACTTTAGAAATACCTTTCCTCCAAAGGAGAGAAAAAAGCCCTCCACTAACCCAGAACACTGAATAATGACCTTTGACCCTTCAACCATTACCTAGATAGCTTGTGGATAAAGTCACTTCATGGGGTCCATGGTTTTGGCCTCCATGGGTCAGAGGGATGACATGTCTGTCAGGAGATGTTAATCTACTGTCATGTCAGGTTCTTCCAAATGTTCAAACAGCCTAGAAGAACTGACACAAGATCAGTTTTAACTTCAAATCATAAAAATCTAACTTGTCAGCCGAGAACCGGAACACACGATGCCACCGGCAGCTTCCAACACATGAACGACCTGGACTGAACCCCCCCCCCCCAAAAAAAATTTGTTGATTCGATCAAAACGTCCATCAGGAAGCCGTTTTAAGTCTGTGCGATGTAATGAGAGGAGTGTTTTACACATCACTCCCAGCCAGGCCCTCACTGCTCTCAGCTTCTATGAAATCTTAATTGCAGGCTTGGAAAATAACCCTCCCTGTTCCCCATGACCTCATCCCGGCTCGTCAGCCAGTAAAGGATGTGTTCAAGAGCAACACGTTTGAAACACGTCCTGCCTGCGCTCCACAAACTGTGTACTGTGCAGTTTTGTGGTCAGTTCTAAGCCAGTCCAGTGAATATTAACAAGCCTTCAGCAAGCAAAGTGTGTGTGGAGAGAAAAAGAGATGGAATATCACGGGACCACTCGGTATAAATTTAATTAAAGATCTGCTGGTTTTGGAACAAACTTTCATTTTAAAAGTGCTATGTTGACTTTCCTGAAGCATGGTATCACTAGTACGTCTCAAGATACGACTAGTGAACATCACAACTAGTTAATGTCATAGTATGACTTGTACATAAAATATGACAAGTAAATTGCCCTGTGATGGCCTGGCAGCCTGTCCAGGGTGTCTCCCAACCTGCCGCCCAATGACTGCTGGGATAGGCTCCAGCATCCCCGCGACCCTGAGAGCAGGATGAGCGGTTTGGATAATGGATGGATGGATACCATAATATGACTGGTACATATCAAGATACGACTAGTGCATATCACAATATCATCAGCATATATCACGATATGACTAGTAAATGTCAAAATATGACCGGTAAATACACTAATATTACTAGTACATACTATGATACATTTTTCAAGCCACTTATCCTAATTAGGGCCGCGGGGTGCTAGAGCCTATCCCAGTGCTCATTTGGTGGAAGGCAGGGAAACACCCTGGACAGGTCGCCAGTCCATCGCAGGGCAAACACATAGATGTCTGTGAATGTTCTCATTCATCCAGGTCATGGTTATCCAAAGGAGTTGAATCAAGTGCAACTGGTGATGAGACTGAGAATTTATCCTCTTTGGAGTCGTTGTCAGAGCTATAGATGACCATGGCTCTTTGTGTTCCGATGTTTAGATGTTTACCAACGCCCGTCGCTAACAGAGCCATAGATATGAGTGGCTCCAACGACTCCAAAGAGGATAAATTCTGAGTCTCATCACCAGCCAGTCAGACTAGCTTTGTCTAGTCAGAAAGGCACGAACTGATGAAGCATCTTGGATGAGAGCCGAAATGTCTTCACTGATATATACCAAGTCCAGTTGCACTTGATTCAACTCCTTTGGAAAAACACATAGATATTCATGTACACATTCACACCTAGGGACAATTTAGTACGGCCGATTCACCTGACCTACATGTCTTTGGACTGTGGGAGGAAAGCGGAGCACCCGGAGGAAACCCACGCAGACACGGGGAGAACATGCAAACTCCACACAGAAAGGACCCCAGCAGGCCAGCTAGGAATCAAACCCAGGACCTTCTTACTGTGAGGTGACAGGACTAACCACTGCCCCACTGTGGCACCCTATATCATGATACTACTAGTGAATATCATAACATGACTAGTGAATATTATAACATGACTAGTGATTATTAGCAGTGTTACTGAGTGATTAAAATATAGGGCCCAGACCTACTAACTGCATCATGTTCTGGTTTGATGCCCACATCCAACAAAGAATGTGGGGCATTCTGGTGGATCAGGTCTGACCGGAGCATCCCGGGTTCAAATCTGGCTCAGAACCTTTGCCGTGTCTCTTACCCTTCTCTGTTCACCCTATGTTTCCCATCTATCTCTACGCTCCTGATAAATAAAGGCCTCAATTTCCCACTCTTTGTTGAGGAAAAAAAGACTTTGACTTGATTGTCTGATAGAGAACTATGCAGCGATCCTAAGTCTGGTAGAGAACTATGCAGCGATCCTAAGGAACAATGCCTTCTGAGAGTCTTCAAAAACAGAACATGATGTTAAACGTTCGATCTTTCTATTGAAATTAGTTTGGTTTGGTTTGCTCGTCACATTGCAGAACCATCAAGGTCAGGATGCAGGTAGAATTATACACAGCACTTTTGAATGACAAATTTTTTGGATCAACGTTGCTGCTTGAAATTTAACTGAATTTAGACCCAAGAGTCAAAAACGTATAAGTATTTTGATAGAAAAATAAACAGAAAAGACTAAGAGGCAGCTTGTCGTCTTGTCTTTCATACAGCTTATATCTACTTCATACATTTGATTTATGTACAAACTTATCCTTTCCCCATAAAACTACAACTACAATCAAATTATCACCAAAGTGTTAAATTACAGATGTCGTCGATGAATAATATTGGCCTATGATACCTTGTGGAATACATTGCATGAGCACACCCAAAATAATTTTTTTGCAAACATAAGGCATGTTTATGTCCTCATGTGTGCCCTTTGAAAAAAGGAATGATAAAACTAAAATAAATAGACATGGCTGAAGCCTCCAAGATTAGAAACTGCCTCTTTCTTTGCCGCTAAGTATTCAGTGTTTTGTTGCCTGAGAATTTGTCCATAGTTTAATTGCGATAAAAGAGTGACTAAAGACACCAGAAAATCATTTTCATCTCTACTGCTGTGGCAAGAGGCCTACAATACTGAGGAGGTCTTCAATACTGAGGAGGTCTTCAATACTGAGGAGGCAGTGTTCCAATCAATCTGAGGATTTACCTCCGTTTGTCTTCTGTCTCAAAATGTCTCAAACCCAATACTGGTTCTTTTTCAACGCTGGGTTCGATGTCCGACAGTGCTGCAGCAGCTCCGGGTCTGTGTCTTTGGAGTCCATGTTGGACATGGGGATATTATTGGCAGCGTCAGTTTTGCGAAACGTTTCCGTGCTTGCCACTTCTCCATTTTTGGGCTTTGACGCCGCCGTCTGGACATCATGTTTGCCCGTCTTGTTTTTGCGGATCAAGTAGTAAGCCAAAATGGCTGCCAGTAGCAGGAGGAGCAGAATGACCAGAATTGGGATAAGAATGGACCAAAGGTTGTTTCGTCGGGAGACCACTGGCTTCCTGTGGGTGTCTGTGCCAGAGGAGGAGGTGGTGGTCAGGGCATCTCCATGGGGCCAGTGCATGTTACCCCTCCAGCGGGGGCCAGCTGGGGTGGCACGCGGTGACCCTGTCCCCTCGGGGAGGTCATTGCTATCCATCCAGGGTGATTCTTGAGGGACCCTGAGGAGAGTGGCAGGGTAGAAGCTGGAGGCGTTATAGTGGCCTGTCTGGAAGGAAAGCACACATTCTGCAGGGGGGACGCCGTGGGCCTTGAGCAGGAAGCGGGCCTCATCCTGTTCTACATCATCTTTTGACCCAGAAGAAGAGTTTAGGATTTCCACAGCCACACGACCCTCGTCTAAGTCTCGCTGGCTGAAGGTGTCTACGGGCTGACCGATCCCAGGATCCCTGCCCCTCACAAATCGAGCTCCGCGAGGCTGCTGGATGACGCTGAACATGGGAGAGGTCCTGGTCTTGTTGGCCAGGGGAGAAGCATCCAGGAGCTTCCTGTCCAGCTGAATGAGGGCACCACGGGGGAGGAGAGGGTTATGAGCGATATTGGCCAGAGGCTGAACAGTGATGTTGAGCACAGAAGAGACATTAGCAGCGCGACTTCTTGCCACAAATGCCACGCTGTCACGGGGCGAGGTGGATTTCACAAAGCGGACGCTGACTCGACCCTCTTTGATCTGCTTCTGTGTGAAGGCTGAAGTGGGCTGGCGGTCCACCATGACAGCAGCATACTTGGGAATATTTGTAATCTTGTAGAGGACATCTTCCTCGATAGGCCCGCCTGTGGTTGCCCTCAACATCTCCTCCGTTATTAAAGTTTCATCATCCCCTTGCTTCACCTTGATCTCCAGAGCTTTGGCGAGAACTAGTGTGCGGGCCAGGACACCAATGTGGAGGGTGTGTGGCTCCGTTTGGTGTTTTCCATCTGACACAATGAATTCAACAAAGCCATCTGCCAAGCTGCCATCGCTAACAAAACCCAATTGCCCGCGGTTGACCATCTCTTGTGTAAATTCAGAGATGGGGTCCATCGTGAGCGAGTCAACCAGTCGTCCATTTTTGGGGGCTTTGGTCACCTTAAAGCGCACCTCATCTGGTGGGCTGTCCTCGTCCTGGGTGTTAAGGTGCTTCTGTGTCAAGATGGTCATGGATCCTTGGAGAACCTCCAGAAGCATGTCTATGCTGACCAGTTCGGGGGGGGTTGAGTCTCGCCGACGGATGGAGATATTGAACATCTCCTCAAGCACCACAGACTGGGCCGAGGAAGCAACACCATGGCCTGGAGGGTTAAGACGGGCCCGGAAGGAGAAGCTGTCCAAGGAGGATCCAGAGTCATCATGGAGGTACTCCAGGTTGCCCTGGGTCACGTCCCCCTGCATAAAGTAGGGGGCATCGCGTGGGAGGTCCTGACCTCCCAGGGTGATGCGTCCATGAGCAGGAAAACGTCTCATTTCAAAGACAACATCCAGGAGGCCTCGTTCAGACTCAGGAAGGCTGGCCAGAAGATTAGAGGCGTCGAGAATGGAGCTGTCAATAGCCTTCCTTTGGCCCTGGACAATCTCCAGACCTGAAGGGAAGGAAAAAACAAAATAAATGTGAGATTCTATAATTTGAGAGATATTTGAGTGGTTAAATTTGTCTTCTCAATGTGTCCCAACTGACCTGGGATTCAATCCCTCCTGACTCCCCCTACACTGTTTCCCTCTCAGCATTCCTACTCTCTAAAAAATACCCCCCCCCCCAAAAAAACCCCATAAAAAGTTGACTGCCTAATCTTCTCTCCATCAGAAAATAGGCTGTTCCCAAACACCAGTTTACCTCAGATAATACTGCAGGTAAGCAGCTAGCCATGTCAGAGTGGCAGATGGATGAAAGTCAGTCAACTCATCTGTAAGCTCAGACTGATCAGAAGGTGAATGATGGTAAAGTGAACAACTTTTATTTGCAGACTTTTAGCAATGCACTGACCAACCAGCTGTCACTTAACACTGAAATACCAATTTAATCATGAATGTACTGTAATGACAAGCTGCAGGCCAGGATGGGCAACTTCTACTTTTGTCTGACGAGCTACAAGAAGATGAGAAGGTGACTTATCCCATTTCTTTGGTTTGTAAAAAAACAAAAACAAAAACAAATCACGCCAGACAACTTTTCACTCAGTGGAATCGACTATAGAAATTGAGGAATCAAATTATTAATTGTGTCATGTTGTATTGTGTTTTATTGCATTATAATGTGTTGTGCTTTCATCTCCCTGCGCTGTGTTGACCTGTCCCAGAGGGCATCTGGATGTGGGCCACTTCAGGCCATGATGCGACACTGGTGGCCTTCTTCTGGCCCTGACAAAATGGATGTGAGCCTGAAGTGGCCCACATGTACAACAGCAAATATGGCCCAAATATGCCAAATCACATGTGGGCCTTTTTTGGCAAAGACGCAGTGCTCTGGGCAACATGTAATCTGGATGTGACCCTGAAGTGGCCCGTGTGGTAAATGGTGAATATGGCCCAAATATCACAACACAAATATGGGCCACCTTTGGCAGATATGTGGCACATGCAGCATTGCTATGGCTTGGTTCTGGCCCAGATCTGGCAAACAGGAGTGGACTGCCCAGTGCCATCATTCCACGCGGTATGTGGGCCGAATGAAAGTGTTGGGTGTGGGACGGGTCCGGGCCACAGCAATTTTGCTATCTGGAATGGGTCGACAGTCCTCATACCAGGACCGGGTAGGAACTCTGTGGTGAATGGTTTTACCTTTCATCCTCTGAGTGTGTGTTTGCTGTGTGCGAGTGTTGTGTCAGCTGCTTTATCACCACTACTGTTTGGCTTGGTGTGATGTCGAGTTAATGGATTTCCTTCGCTGCTCCACCGGTCAGCATCCACGGACACAATAAACACAATACTGAGGTTCTGGCAGTGGGCACATGCCATCCTCTGCAGTTACTCACAAACCCCTTCTCTACGCCCCTTCACCGAGACGCTGATGTGTATCGACGTAGATGTGCGTCGAGCCCTCAGGCGGGCGTTGTTGACAGTCTGCTCCGTCAAGCATCGCCGGAATAAAACCCCTCTTTCAACTTTGTCCTTTAAACGGCTCACCTTTGTTCCTCCAGAGCTGGGAGATGTTGCGGTGGGCAGCGTAGTAGGAGACGGTGATGGGGAGGATGTGACGGACGTCCGGAGCGGGAGGAGAAGACAGAAGGAGCTCCACTGAGTCCCTCACCACCCAGAATGGCTCCTCAGGCATCTGGTGCTCGTAGAACACCGCTCCCGAGTCCAGCTGGAGCAAACACGAGGAGGACAGAAGAGGAAGGAGAACTTTAGTAAGCTGAAAATGTGAAATTCAGTGTCTATAAATCACCACCATGGTTTGGTTAAAGACAGAAAGAAGTTCTGGAAGTTCTGGTGTCCGGCTTTCTACACTCAAAAAAAAAAAAAAAATCTCGGATTTACTGAAAAATGTTCTGTCAACTAGTTCCACACCACTGTGTTAAGGAATTCTTTCTTTTTTATTTTGGATATTTTCTCCCTTTTTCTTCCCAATTGTACTTGGCCAATTACCCCACTCTTCCGAGCCGTCCCGGTCTCTGCTCCACCCCCTCTGCTGATTCAGGGAGGGCTGCAGACTACCACGTGCCTCCTCCCATACATGTGGAGTCACCAGCCGCTTCTTTTCACCTGACAGTGAAGAGTTTCACCAGGGGGACGTAGCACGGGGGAGGATCCCGCTACTCCCCCCAGTTCCCCCTCCTCCCCGAACAGGCGCCCCAACCGACCAGAGGAGGCACTAGTGCAACGACCAGGACACATACCCACATCCGGCTTCCCACCCACAGACACGGCCAATTGTGTCTGTAGGGATACCTGACAAAGCCAGAGGTAACACAGGGATTCGAACCGGCGATTCCCGTGTTGGTAGAGAACGGAATAGACCGCTACACTATCCGGACGCCCCCTGTGTTAAGTAACTCTTATTTGGTGAGAACATGTTAATAAATCCAGTTGATAAGAAGTGGCTCAGCACAGCTGTGTGGTGCCGTCTGACATAAAATCTCAAGTACATCTGATACGGATGTTCATCTTTTTTGTTGCTTTATAAGGTTGGAAACTTGTATTCATGTTCTTTGTGCTTTTTATGTTGAAAATCTCAACAAGTGAAAATCTTTGCTCTTTAAATGCTAACTTATTCAGTCATCAAGAAAAACAACGACGATAACAAAGTTAAAACAAACACGGCAAAAAAAAAAGAAGCTTATCAAGGAATGTTACCCTGTTTTAAGTCTGATAATACTTATTTCAAGACGGCCTTCATCCATCCATCCATCCATCCATCCATCCATCCATCCATCCATCCATCCATCATTCCAACCGCTTATCCTGTTCTCAGGGTCACATGAGGCCCAGTTGTTGGTAAAAGTTACTCCTCTGGCAGATATGACCCCTTTATTCCAGAGACTGCACTTGTTTCATGATGACAAGACTTATTTCAAGACATTTACTATAAAAAAAAGATGATCTGAGATCAAGTGTCTTGTTTTAAGACGTCTTTTCCCATTCAGGGAAAATTCCTCAAGTTTTATAATTGTGAAACAAGTACACTTTATTGAAAAAAGTGATATCTGTCAGTGGAGTAAGAACATTTACCATCAATATTGCTATACTATACTAATACTATAACAATAATAATAATGAGAAGAAGAGGAAGAATATACTATACTATCAAAATTAATTTTATTATCAACTGTTTACTATCCATACCTTAAAGGTACCATATTTCCCGGACTATAAGTCGCTGTCTGTTTACTCATCTGGCTGGTCCTGCGACTTATACTGCAAAAAAAGCAACTTATACTGCAAAAGAACGACCTATACTACGTGATTTTGTGGGACGAATACGCGGCATTTCAACTATGGCCACTAGATGCCACTGTTTACAGTTGTGAGTGTGTGTGTGTGTGTGTGTGTGCGTGTGTGTGCGTAAACTTGTGAAATACTGTAGTACCACAGTGATGCATGGGTCAGGCAGGTTCAGGTCAGCTTAGCAGAAAATATCAGGGGTTCGGGCAGGCGGGTGAAAAACTGACAGTGCTCCGAGTACGTTTCACATAACTTACAGAAACACTGCGTGCAACAGGCTAGACGGTGTGTCACTACTCCACCTTCTCTTCCCCTCTCTCTCTCCCCCTCTCTCCCTGTCTTTCTCTCTCTCTCTCACTCTCCCTCTCTCTCTTACCCCCCCCCTTGTGGTTTGGGTTAACATGTGTTATAGTGATCAGGCTTCACCCACCAGTGTTTTCCCCAAGTGGCCTCCATACTTTTTGTTTACACCGCCAAAACTCTCCTTTGGTCAGAAAGAAGAGGCTTGTGTGTGTGTGTGTGTGTGACTGAGCGAGAAAGAAAGAGAGAGAGAGAGAGAGAGAGAGAGAGAGAGAGAGAGAGAGAGAGAGAGAGAGAGAGAGAGAGAGAGAGAGAGAGAGAGAGAGAGAAAGAGCGAGAGAGAGATCCATCCATTATCCAAACCACTGATCCTGCTCTCAGGGTCAGTGGCGCCGGCAGCTGTAATCCTGTACGCACCGTGTGCGGCTTTGTTATGATTTTGTTTGTTTTAACATTCTATCTTGAAAATAAACTTGTGACAGCAGCAGATCCCGTTAACGTCACTGGCTAATAGTGCCCGGTGCATACAGATCCCTGTACGCACCGTGCGAACAGGATTACGGCTGCCGGCGCCACTGCTCAGGGTGGTGGGGATGCTGGAGCCTATCCCAGCAGTCACTGGGCGGCAGGCGAGAGACACCCTGGACAGGCCGCCAGGCCATCACAGGGTTCATCATGTGTTTAATGAAGGGTTACTTGTTTTGCTGCTATTCAACAATAAAGGATTCTGTTTGGAACAATCAGTCTGTGTATTTAGTAGCCTGGACCCAGATGTTGTTAGGCTGATACACAACCGGCTGTGCCTCGCCATCAGTGTATGATGCTGGGCAAACAGCCCAAAAATGAAATAGTACAACACTGCTGACTTTGCTGTAGCCTAGGCTAAATTTGGAGGTTTGCAGGTCGGCTCGGGTTCAAATATGGTGGAAAGTGGAGTGGAAAAGCCAATGGTCCAGATGACATACCTGTGGAGGCATGGAGGTGTTTAGGAGAGATGGCAGTGGAGTTTTTAGCTAGATTGTTTAACATAATCTTGGAAAGTGAGAGGATGCCTGAGCAGTGGAGAAGAAGCATACTGGTACCGATTTTCAAGAACAAGGGCGATGTGCAGAACTGCAGCAACTACAGAGGTATAAAGTTGATCAGCCACAGCATGAAGATATGGGAAAGAGTAATAGAAGCTAGGTTAAGAGGAGAGGTGATGATCAGCCACAGCATGGAGATATGGGAAAGAGTAATAGAAGCTAGGTTAAGAGGAGAGGTGATGATCAGCCACAGCATGGAGATATGGGAAAGAGTAATAGAAGCTAGGTTAAGAGGAGAGGTGATGATCAGCCACAGCATGGAGATATGGGAAAGAGTAATAGAAGCTAGGTTAAGAGGAGAGGTGATGATCAGCCACAGCATGAAGATATGGGAAAGAGTAATAGAAGCTAGGTTAAGAGGAGAGGTGATGATCAGCAGCAGCAGTATGGTTTCATGCCAGGAAAGAGCACCACAGATGTGATGTTTGCTTTGAGAATGTTGATGGAGAAGTATAGAGAAGGCCAGAAGGAGTTACATTGTGTCCTTGTAGATTTAGAGAAAGCATATGACAGGGTGCCGAGGGAGGAGGTGTGGTATTGTATGAGGAAGTCGGGAGTGACAGAGAAGTATGTAGGAGTGGTGCAGGATATGTATGAGGGAGGTGTGATAGTGGTGAGGTGTGTGGTTGGAATGACAGATGGGTTCAAGGTGGAGGTGGGATTACATCAAGGATCGGCTCTGAGCCCTTTCTTGTTTGCAGTGGTGACGGAGAGGTTGACGGACGAGATCAGGCAGGAGTCTGCGTGGACGATGATGTTTGTGGATGACATTGTGATCTGTAGTGAGAGTAGGGTGCAGGTGGAGGAGAGCCTGGAGAGGTGGAGGTATGCACTGGAGAGAAGAGGAATGAAAGTCAGTAGGAGCAAGACAGAATACC
Organism: Lampris incognitus; assembly: GCF_029633865.1. NCBI lineage: Eukaryota > Metazoa > Chordata > Actinopteri > Lampriformes > Lampridae > Lampris > Lampris incognitus. The sequence goes on along the minus strand of NC_079216.1, from coordinate 3,215,114 downwards.
TATGTGTGAATGAGAGGGAGGACAGTGGAATGGTGAGGATGGAAGGAGTAGATGTGGTGAAGGTGGATGAGTTTAAATACTTGGGGTCAACTGTCCGAAGTAACGAGGAGTGCAGGAGAGCGGTGAAGAAGAGAGTGCAGGCAGGGTGGAGTGGGTGGAGAAGAGTGTCAGGAGTGATTTGTGACAGAAGGGTACCAGCAAGAGTTAAAGGGAAGGTTTACAAGATGGTAGTGAGACCAGCTATGTTATATGGTTTGGAGACAGTGGCACTGATGAAAAGACAGGAGGTGGAGCTGGAGGTGGAGGTGGCAGAGATGAAGATGATAAGATTTTCATTGGGAGTGATGAAGAAGGACAGGATTAAGAACGAGTCTATTAGAGGGACAGCTCAGGTTGGACGGTTTGGAGACAAAGCAAGAGAGACAAGATTGAGATGGTGTGGACATGTGTGGAGGAGAGATGCTGGGTATACTGGGAGAAGGATGCTGAATATGGAGCTGCCAGGGAAGAGGAGAAGAGGAAGGCCAAAGAGGAGGGTTATGGATGTGGTGAGGGAGGACATGCAGGTGGCTGGTGTGACAGGAAGATGCAGAGGACAGGAAGAGATGGAGACGGATGATCCGCTGTGGCGCCCCCTAACGGGAGCAGCTGAAAGTAGTAGTAGTAGTATTAGTAGTAGTAGTGGTGGTGATAGTAGTAGTACTGGTAGGAGTAGTGGTAGTAGTGGTAGTGATAGTAGTAGTACTGGTAGTATTAGTAGTAGTAGTAGTGGTAGCAGTAGTAGTAGTAGTGATGGTAGTGATAGTAGTAGTACTGGTAGGAGTAGTGGTAGCAGTAGTAGTGGTAGTAGTAGTAGTAGTGGTAGTAGTGGTGGTAGTAGTAGTGGTAGTAGTAGTAGTAGCAATAGTAGCAGCAGTAGTAGTAGTAGCAGCAGGTTGGGTTGGGTTCCGGTGGTTAATGAACACATGTTCTAGAGGGTTTGGCGGTGGGGACTGGCTCTCATAACGGGTCAGGTAGGTGTGGGTAAAAAACCCTGAGCTGTGCTTTATCACAACTGTACCACCACATACTAAATGTGACTTACTATACACTGAAGCAACTTGTGTGTTTTTTCTCACAACAACGTTTTTGCTGAGTGTGACTTGTCGTCCAGGAAATATGGTAACATGATGAGACTCAAAACAAGATAAGATGCCTTGATAAGTCAAATTATGATCCACATGTGTAACTTTAAGACAAGTTAGAATCCATCACCCTGTCAGGGCTCAAGTTAGAATCCATCACCCCGTCAGGGTTCAAGTTAGAATCCATCACCCTGTCAGGGTTCAAGGCTATGGTGGAGATCTTTTGTTCCTGACTTTCAAATACAAAACTGTCCACTACTATGGACAATAGTGGCTGCTGCCAGGTATCAGGGGTTTGTCTCTCCGTCACTGCATCACATGTCCCACACGCCTCAACACCACCTCGGCTGCTGAGGGAGGTGCAACAGAAACCACCGTGCCAACACTCGTCAGGTGTTGGAGATCCACCACCATGTTGTGAGTGGAGAACACCCAGCTTCAATCACACAACATCACAAACACTCCACAACACACCTCAAACCAGCCGGAAAGATCCAATAGGGCCAGACTCATTCACACCTTCATCATGCCACCAGACAGGAAGACACGCTACCACCTGACAGGAAGACACAGTACCTGGCTTTGGGAGAACTGGGTGATTTCCTCAAACCGGTTGCTTTCCTTGGCGAGGATCAGTCTTCCCAGGCGGGGCGGGCGGACCAGCGAGTAGCTGATCTCATCTCCATCCTCACTGGTCACAGCCCCGAGATTGGCACCGGTGATTGGCTGTCTCATTCCTGTGGAAGCACACACACGCACACGCACACACACACACACGCGTGCGCGCGCACACACACACACACACACACACACAAACACACACACACACACTCCTCTCAGAGAGCATACTGTGGAAAACGGCTCGCTGCCAGGAGCCGCTGAGCTTGTAAATGGTAACTTGAAGCAGAATCTGAAAGTGCCTGGAACGTGTGCGATTACGTTAGCTGGTGTATATTCCCTCGGAGCGCCATGTGGCCGGATCCGTTTTACAAACAACGCAACCCCTTTGCAAAACGGGGCACTGCATCTCACACGGTGGTGAGTGGCTGGAAAGTAAAGTTCATAATGGAAGGCGAGGGGAGTGACCGGCCTCATAAACCGGACCCGCTCCCCGGCTGCAGCCTCGCAAGCCGCTCCCGGAGAAGTGAGACTGTGTTTGAAACGCCAGTCGTTACAGAAAGAAAAACCCAGGACGCTGAACACGCCACGGAGCATGCTGGGACTCATGTGGAACACGCCACGGAGCATGCTGGGACTCATGTGGAACACGCCACGGAGCATGCTGGGACTCATGTGGAACACGCCACGGAGCACGCTGGGACTCATGTGGAACACGCCACGGAGCACGCTGGGACTCATGTGGAACACGCCACGGAGCACGCTGGGACTCATGTGGAACACGCCACGGAGCACGCTGGGACTCATGTGGAACACGCCACGGAGCACGCTGGGACTCATGTGGAACACGCCACGGAGCACGCTGGGACTCATGTGGAACACGCCACGGAGCATGCTGGGACTCATGTGGAACACGCCAAGGAGCATGCTGGGACTCATGTGGAACAAGCCACGGAGCACGCTGGGACTCATGTGGAACACGCCACGGAGCACGCTGGGACTCATGTGGAACACGCCACGGAGCACGCTGGGACTCATGTGGAACACGCCACGGAGCACGCTGGGACTCATGTGGAACACGCCACGGAGCACGCTGGGACTCATGTGGAACACGCCACGGAGCACGCTGGGACTCATGTGGAACACGCCAAGGAGCACGCTGGGACTCATGTGGAACACGCCACGGAGCACGCTGGGACTCATGTGGAACACGCCACGGAGCACGCTGGGACTCATGTGGAACACGCCACGGAGCACGCTGGGACTCATGTGGAACACGCCACGGAGCACGCTGGGACTCATGTGGAACACGCCACGGAGCACGCTGGGACTCATGTGGAACACGCCACGGAGCACGCTGGGACTCATGTGGAACACGCCACGGAGCACGCTGGGACTCATGTGGAACACGCCACGGAGCACGCTGGGACTCATGTGGAACACGCCACGGAGCATGCTGGGACTCATGTGGAACACGCCACGGAGCATGCTGGGACTCATGTGGAACACGCCACGGAGCATGCTGGGACTCATGTGGAACACGCCAAGGAGCATGCTGGGACTCATGTGGAACACGCCAAGGAGCATGCTGGGACTCATGTGGAACACGCCACAGAGCATGCTGGGACTCGTGGAACACGCCAAGGAGCATGCTGGGACTCATGTGGAACACGCCACGGAGCATGCTGGGACTCATGTGGAACACGCCACGGAGCATGCTGGGACTCATGTGGAACACGCCAAGGAGCATGCTGGGACTCATGTGGAACACGCCAAGGAGCATGCTGGGACTCATGTGGAACACGCCACGGAGCATGCTGGGACTCATGTGGAACACGCCAAGGAGCATGCTGGGACTCATGTGGAACACGCCACGGAGCACGCTGGGACTCATGTGGAACACGCCACGGAGCACGCTGGGACTCATGTGGAACACGCCAAGGAGCATGCTGGGACTCATGTGGAACACGCCACGGAGCATGCTGGGACTCATGTGGAACACGCCACGGAGCATGCTGGGACTCATGTGGAACACGCCAAGGAGCATGCTGGGACTCATGTGGAACACGCCACGGAGCATGCTGGGACTCATGTGGAACACGCCACGGAGCATGCTGGGACTCATGTGGAACACGCCACGGAGCACGCTGGGACTCATGTGGAACACGCCACGGAGCACGCTGGGACTCATGTGGAACACGCCAAGGAGCATGCTGGGACTCATGTGGAACACGCCACGGAGCACGCTGGGACTCATGTGGAACACGCCACGGAGCATGCTGGGACTCATGTGGAACACGCCACGGAGATGGAGGCTGTTTCATCATGGCGTCATTTGTTGTAGACAGTGTAGTTTTTCTGTGGGACTTCCTAGACCTGATCTCTGTTCCAACGCTGATGGAAACACAAACCATAACTGTGCACATGACTCCTGACTGGCCTCATGATGACCTCAGCACCACAATGGACATAAGGTACAAACCAGCGCAGGTAAGTGGTAGTAACTTGGTCATACTGCGCCCCTGTTTGCGGTGAAAAGCAGCTGGCTTACCTGGAAAGACCATGAGCTCCTCCTGTGTTTCCATGGTGATAGTCAGAGGTCTGGCAGTGACAATGAACCGGTAGAGAGGAGACGTGTGCTCGCCATCCGTCACCGTGAAGCTGAAACCGCCCGAATCCTCACCTGGATGGAGAGGACCAGTTAAACACTTAGCAAAAACTTAATGTTATGAGTTTCTAACGTTTTGTGCTGCTGTGAAGGGTTTGTTGACATGCCTGATACTTGTAAAGGTCTGAGTAAAACACACCCCTATTTTCAAATACCACCAGCTGAGAAAGATGTTCGTTGGGCGTGACGAAGATGGACAGCATTAGGAATGAGTATATTAGAGGGACAGCTCAGGTTGGACGGTTTGGAGACACAGCAGGGGAGGCGAGATGAAGCTGGTTTGGACACACGCCAAACACAAAATCACATACCCTTAAGCCCCCTCTTTGGACCATGCCAAGTGCTGGTTGCCTAATCTTAGTCATAAACTCCAACATTCCTTAGAGGCCTTCAATGGAACTCTCTTTGTTGCTGTACAAGTCTGAGTTGGTGTGAATTAATTGTCAAACCATCTGGTAACCCAGTTTAATGTTACTCAGCAAACAATTTCTAGAACAATGGTGTAACTTCCATGACTGTATCACTTAAACTGACCGAGCTACTTATTTAAGATTTTAACTGCATTTCTACCATGTAGCCATACTGCTACCTAGTGACCACAGGTGAGCAGGTCTCTTGGGTCAAACGGTTAAATGTCTTGATGCTGCTCAGTAACCCAGGTAAGGAAATCACAGACGAAGGTTGGATCAGTTCATCTGGACACAACGCTTATTGACAGATCCGTGTCAGCACTGAAGAGGTCACCTACCTGAGTAGGAAATGTTTGCTGTCCTGATTTAATAGTGAGGATGCAACTTCATCTGATCCATCATCCACACTCCAGATGCCCGTGTTTTAATTTAAAATGAACTGTTCACAAAACCCTGCTGACTAAAAACGAACTGTAAGCTAAAATGAACTGTTAACACCTTTTAGCACCGACAGTATCATTTGGTGCAGGTCTGATGAAAAGATGATAGGCTAACATGTTTTCAGGTCTGATAAAAAGATGCTAGGATAACATGTTGTCAGGTCTGATGAAAAGATGTAGGGCTAACATATTTTCAGGTCTGATAAAAAGATGCTAGGCTAACATGTTGTCAGGTCTGATAAAAAGATGCTAAGCTAACATGTTGTCAAGTCTGATAAAAATATGTTAGGCTAACATGTTTTCAGGTCTGATAAAAAGATGTTAGGCTAACATGTTGTCAGGTCTGATAAAAAGATGCTAGGCTAACATGTTGTCAGGTTTGATAAAAAGATGCTAAGCTAACATGTTGTCAAGTCTGATAGAAATATGTTAGGCTAACATGTTTTCAGGTCTGATAAAAAGATGTTAGGCTAACATGTTGTCAGGTCTGATAAAAAGATGCTAGGCAAGCATGTTGTCAGGTCTGATAAAAAGATGCGAAGCTAACATGTTGTCAAGTCTGATAAAAAGATGTTAGGCTAACATGTCAGGTCTGATGAAAAGATGTCAGGTCTGATAAAACGATGCTAGGGTAACATGTTGTCAGGTCTGATAAAAAGATGCTAGGCAAACATGTTGTCAGGTCTGATAAAAAGATGCTAAGCTAACATGTTGTCAAGTCTGATAAAAAGATGTTAGGCTAACATGTCAGGTCTGATGAAAAGATGTCAGGTCTGATAAAACGATGCTAGGGTAACATGTTGTCAGGTCTGATAAAAAGATGATAGGCTAACATGTTGTCAGGTCTGATAAAAACATGCTAAGCTAACATGTTGTCAGGTCTGATAAAAAGATGATAGGCTAACGTTGTCAGATCTGATAAAAAGATGCTAGGCTAACATGTTGTCAGGTCTGATAAAAAGATGCTAAGCTAACATGTTGTCAAGTCTGATAATAAGATGTTAGGCTAACATGTCAGGTCTGATAAAAAGATGCTAGGCTAACATGTTGTCAGGTCTGATAAACATGTTGTCAGGTTTGATGAAAAGATGTTGTCAGGTCTGATAAAAAAGATGCTAGGCTAACATGTTGTCAGGTCTGATAATAAGATGCTAGGCTAACATGGTGTCAGGTCTGATAAAAAGATGCTAGGCTAACACGGTGTCAGGTCTGATAAGATGCTAGGCTAACATGGTGTCAGGTCTGATAAAAGATGCTAGGCTAACATGGTGTCACCTACACCACAGAGGCCAGGGGGCGTCCATGAGTAATACAGGTTTGTGATGTTAATGATTCTGTCTCATTTATAACAGACTGAGATCTGATAAGTCTCGCCTAACATCACACAACTTGTCTTAGGACTGTCTGTCCTACGTCCTCACACTCAACACTATCATCGATAATACCAAATGAAACAAGTTTGTGTGTTCCTGCGTTCAACATAAACTGAAAGCCACATTGTTGTGTAGATGCTCATTGTCAATACTTCATGTCAGGGATATACTGTCACACCAGCCACCTGCATGTCCTCCCTCACCACATCCATAACCCTCCTCTTTGGTCTTCCTCTTCTCCTCTTCCCTGGCAGCTCCATATTCAGCATCCTTCTCCCAGTATACCCAGCATCTCTCCTCCACACATGTCCACACCATCTCCATCTTGTCTCTCTTGCTTTGTCTCCAAACCGTCCAACCTGAGCTGTCCCTCTAATACACTCATTCCTAATCCTGTCCTTCTTCATCACTCCCAATAAAAATCTTATCATCTTCAACTCTGCCACCTCCAGCTCCGTCACGGAGTTCACGGTACAATGACAAATTAAATTGAACCGAATAAAGTTAATCTTATTTTCTCTTTAAAAAAAACATATAAATATATCAAATGAAACTCTGAAAAGATGGTGAGGAATACTGGGAAGGACGGTGGTGAGACGACATCTCAAATCATCGTCCCTCGACTGGTTTATGCAACACAACACAGCGTGTGAACAGCTGTGAAAGTGGTTTTTACCTTGGTGGATGAAGACCACCTCCCCGTTGTTGACCTGACTCTGTGTGAAGTTCAGGATGCTCTCCTCCGGAGACTCCTTCAGGGAAATGCGCCCGGCGCTCGGGGACTCCACGTGGTACAGCAGCTCCTCCGCCGGTGTGTCGGCGTCCTCGGCTCTCAACATGCTGGTCGTGATGTCCGCCTCCTCGCCGGCCAGCACCTGAGGGAGGGATGGACAGAGATGAACAGAGCGGCGTGAGGGAGGGAACCACGGCCAGCTTGCGGAGCTGGAGGTTGAGAACATTCAATAATGAAATATGGATGGAGAGGAAGGCCTCGCACGGCCCAAAGACTTAGAGACCGCTGAAGATGAAGCGGGAGGAAACAGAGAAAGTGAGAAACGGAGTTTGTGTTGGAAACATGATGTTCACAGCGATGCAGAGAATATTCAAATAAAACTACTTCCATAAGTCTTCTTCTCTTTATTCTGCTACATGGCCATACAGGGAAGAAAAACTATCACCTGTTAAAAACCAAATGAGGATTTATTATACCACGTTCTTTTTCTTTCTTTTTTTTACCCCCCCCCTTTTTCTCCCAATTGTACTTGGCCAATTACCCCACTCTTCTGAGCTGTCCCGGTCTCTGCTCCTCCCCCTCTGCTGATCCAGGGAGGGCTGCAGACTATCACATGTCTCCTCCCATACATGTGGAGTCACCAGCTGCTTCCTTTCACCTGACAGTGAGGAGTTTCACCAGGGGGACGTAGCGCATGGGAGGATCACGCTATCCCCCTCCAGGTCCCCCTCCCCCCCGAACAGGCGCCCCAACCGACCAGAGGAGGCGCTACTGCAGCGACCAGGACACATACCCACATCTGGTTACCCACCCGCAGACACGGCCAATTGTGTCTGTAGGGACGCCCGACCAAGCTGGAGGTAACACGGGGATTCGAACCGGCGATCCCAGTGTTGGTAGGCAATGGAATAGACCGCTGCACTACCCAGACGCCCCTTTTTACCACATTCTTAAAGCTGCCAGATAGATAGACAGACACATACACACACGCACTATCTATCTATCTATCTATCTATCTATCTATCTATCTATCTATCTATCTATCTATCTATCTATCTGTATATATAGTGTTTTTTTTCGAAACCATCAATGGTGTTGAGTGCTCGACTAATGAGGAGCGGAATATCACATATACATACATATATATGTTGATATACACACACACGTATATATATATACGTGTGTGTGTGTGTGTATGTCCACATTGTACAACTACAACGTGGACACTTACGTGGGATTAACAGAGGGCCCTTTTAAAATGAGGTGTAACGCCCATATGAGTAGTTTCAGAAATGAGCATGCAAGAAATGCAGCGGCCTTAAGCCGCCACATGTGGTCATTGGTAGACAAGAGTATCGGTTATTCTGTCTCATGGAAAACCCTTACAAAGAGTAGCGCATATTCAGTTAGGGGTAAAATATGTGACCTGTGCTTGGCAGAGATGTATTTTATTATTTGCAGACCTGATATGTCCACCTTGATTAATAGAAACCAATTGGCCACCATGTTGTAGACACTGAAAACAATATCTCCTTTGTAACTACAAGTAAAACGTCTTTACTACCCCCCCCCCCATTAGATGATACACATATGGCATTTATTAGAGGTTTTTTTATGTTTTTTTTTTTAAATATTTTAACTGCCTGTCCTTCCAACTGTACCCTAACACCACCCCAATATATAATTCACATAAGTTACCTTGTTATATTTGTAATGTAGGCCACTTCAGCAGCGCCCTGGCCCCTAAATGCTTTTCAAAACAAGCCCCAGTCCCATTGGTTGTAATGTTTTCTACCCCTCCATTGGTTGCTGTGCATCGTAAGTACCTACCCCATTGGTTGTTATAGTTTGAATGTTTCCCATCTGATTGGTCGCTGTCCAACCGACATTAGGGGTGTGACGCTGGACAGCTTAACTGTATGATGCTTTGTGAATAAAACATGAGCAGCTGATGATGCCAGACGCACCAAACAGGCCTGTACTGCTATGCACTAACAGCTTTTTTCCTGCATCCCTGTTGATATATATATATACACACACACACACACACACACACACACACACAAACACACACACACACACACACACATATACACAAGCATGCATACAGAACACCAAAAAGAAAGCAACTAAACAAACAAGTGGGAGAGGAAACATAAAATACTTGAATGAGTGGATCAAGTAAGAGATGAAAATGGTCCTAAAAAGAGAAAAACGGCCAGCCGTCTTCTAAAGCACAATTCGAAGGTTAATTATTTCTGAGTGGCAGGCGAGACGCTCCTGTTATCAGAAGATTGAGCGCCGTCCCAAAGCCTGAAGGAGTCTGCGGGCGGAGGCCCGCTAATGGACTTCTAATGGCCAAGCGGCCAAGAGCAGCATTAATGGAAAGAAATAGGCCAGACCTGCTGAAAGACATCCTTAAAGAGCAAGACGGGGCCCGGAGAGACGGACGTATCGATCTGCCCACACACAGACCACCCGTCTCTCCCCATCTCCCTGGTGCCAAACCACCACAGGAGAACCCTGAGGGTGAGCAGGGACCTCCCATCAGGCTGTGGAACACACCAACATTCAAACCTGTCTTCAGGTGAGATATGACCGCAGATGCTCTGGTTCTAACACCAGTCACACCAGTCCTTTCAGCAGTCCTTTCAGCAGCCAGGAGCATTGATTTGTCATTTAATCTTATGTACAAGTACGTACACAAAAGAAACAAAACCCCTTACCCCCAGGCCACAGCAGTGCAACACAAAAACAAATTTCCAAAAACATACAAAAACAACACCACCAAAAACATACAAAACCAGAGAACAAAGCAACAACAGCCAACAACACAGTCCTCCCAGTACAACACCCAGTGTACCGCAGTCCACCCAGTACAACAGTCCACCCAGTGCAACACAGTCCACCCAGTACAACAGTCCACCCAGTGCAACACAGTCCACCCAGTACAATAGTCTGCCCAGTACAACAGTCTACCCAGTACAACACAGTCCACCCAGTACAACAGTCCACCCAGTACAACAGTCTACCCAGTGCAACACAGTCCACCCAGTACAACACAGCCCACCCAGTACAACAGTCCACCAGTACAACACAGTCCACCCAGTACAACAGCCCACCCAGTGCAACACAGTCCACCCAGTACAACAGTCCACCCAGTACAACAGCCCACCCAGTGCAACACAGTCCACCCAGTACAACAGCCCACCCAGTACAACAGTCCACCCAATACAACACAGCCCACCCAGTACAACAGTCCACCCAGTACAACACAGTCCATCCAGTGCAACACAGTCCACCAAGTACAACACAGTCCACCCAGTACAACACAGTCCACCCAGTGCAACACAGTCCACCCAGTACAACACAGTCCACCCAGTATAACACAGTCCACCCAGTATAACACAGTCCAAAAACTCCATCGTCTGGAGAACGAACACCAGCCAGGATGACTGTCGGAAGCGCCGGTCTGCATAGCTAGCAGTTAGCTGAGCCTGTCCCGCTTGCCTCCTCCTCGAGCCCACAGGACGCAGAAGACCAAGCTCTCTCAGCCAATCCAGCATCAGCTCTCCTAGCCGAGCGAAATCGACGATCAAAATAAAAACTTCATACGATGACACAAACTTAGATATAGACAAAGACACGGCATAATCGGCACTGGGTGAGGCCGCCGCGAACATGAGTCCACGCTGCCATCCTCCCGCACCAGAAGCGGTGTGGTAGGATGGGGTGTATAACACAGCTTTAAGAAAAAACCCCAACATGGACGTCCAGCCCTAAACCTCTTGGAGTCGATACTTGGCATTCAGCAAAATACCAGAGAACCAACATTTCATCCTGCTCTATCGTGCCCGTGTCTGTTAGCATCCATCTAGTCCAGCTAGCATTTAAAACGTCTTGAGACCTGCTCGCATCTCTCGCCCCCTGGTGTCCAATTTGTTCTGATGCTCCACAGCAGCTCCATCACGCCGCTGACAGTCGGCGTCCTCTGTGCCGGTGCCCCAATCCATCAGCATCCGCTCAGCTCTGCACGCCCTCGGCTCTGCAGCGCCACGCAGGTGACCGCTTTGATGACTCACACACAGGCGGCATGGGAATCACAACACAAAGCCACAACATCAGCTTCCATTACCCAACGTTTTGTACCGCTTGCACGATGTGATAACAAGGGCGGTTAAAAAGCAATATTCCCCTTTTGACTATTGTTCCTCTCCTGGCAGACTGCCGGACTCCTCCGCATGACAGGGAGCAGGGGCCTTCCTGCACACGAAGCTGTGATTCACCCGAGGGCAGGATCATCCGAGCCCGTCCCTGTCAGACCGGTGGAGTTTCCTGGCTAAGCTGAAGGTGTTTTGTACATCTTGTTCCTTTAGATCAGTGTCTGCTGAGCTGCCGGGGAGGCACAAGTACACAGACTCTCCATGTGGAGGGTCTGACACGTTTTCACGAGACGAGGTTGTGAACAGTCGCTGTGGAAACACAGACGGACAGGAAACACATCACATCTACACAACGTTAAAACAACCCCAAGACGTAGTGTAGCACTGTCTACTCAGTATATTCCTGTGTATTCAGTACATTAGTAGTACACATGCAGTGTGTTGGTGTGTACTCAGCACATCACAGTTCTCTGGTGACATCATGGTTCTTCTTACCGTCAGTATATTGCTGCGTTTTGAGGCACTTCCTGTAGGAGCCATTACACCAGCAGCAAATTACCTTTAATTACAGGCAGACTGCCTCAAATTACAACCCCAGAGCCTCAAATTACAACCCCAGAGCCTCAAATTACAACCCCAGAGCCATGCAGGGACGCGGTAATGACCCAATACAGAGGAACTTCCCTGTTTTCCTCAACCCGTTGTTCCCTTTTCCCTCCGTGATGTCGTCAACATCTTGGCACGGTACAACCACATCCCCTCTGACCTGAACAGTCTAGGCTACAGATCTGCTGCGGGATCCAATGCTGGAGAATTCTTGCCAGAAACAACTGAACTACGAATGAATGCTCTATTGGCAGCGAATATATTGTGTCTGCATTGGCTTTGTAATGATTAAACTGAAAATGGATAAGGACTCCCATATAGGAGCTGATGCTGGGCTTTGATGCTGTCGCCCCCTGTGGTCTTTAGACATATATAATCCTTCTGGTATAACTCGTGGTGGTAATGATGAAAGAAAAATGACAGTTCATCTATCATTTCTCTCCGCTGAAGGGAAATACAACTGTGTGGGTGGCAACAGCAGAGTCAAAGTAAAAGGCAGAGGCTACGCTGCAAAAGAAATGAAAGAAATACATCTCATGTTTTATCGATTCTCAAAATACGAGTGCACCTTTATAGAAACAGGGGGGGGGGGCAGATTAAATGAAACTTGTGTAGAAAGAGGGGTGACTGATTGACTGGGCCTGGTGTTCTGTGCGGTGTGATACACCAGACTGACACTAGAGGACGACGTTGGTCCGTTCTGCACAGCCAGAACCCACCAGGCAGTTTAAGGCAGCTAATCTGAAAATGGCCCTGCAAATTGATGGTTTATATAACAATCAATACATTTAGCACCTAAGAGGATGGGCTGCAAATTCAATTTACCCTGACAGAACGGCTGATAATTCGTTTGGAGGCGGTAATGAAGGAGCTGCCACTGCAAAATGACTTAGTTGGTTACTGTAAACAACTGGAGTCTCCGTCTCTGAACCTGACTGAGAGTCTGTGGTGGATCCTGATCGTCCTACGTCTCTGTCTCTGTCTTCATCAACGTACAAAAGATGTAAATGGGGCGTCTGGGTAGCATAGCGGTCTATTCTGTTGCCTACCAACAAGGAGATCGCTGGTTCGATACCCCGTGTTACCTCCAGCTTGATTGGGTATCCCTACAGACACAATTGGCCATAGTCTGCGGGTGGGAAGCCAGATGTGGGTATGTGTCCTGGTCAGTGCACCAGCGCCTCCTCTGGTCGGTCGGTCGGTCGGGGCGCCTGTTCGGGAGGGGGGGATGATAGCGTGATCCTCCCACGTGCTACATCCTCCTGGTGAAACTCCTCACTGTCAGGTGAAAAGATGCGGCATGTGACTCCACATGTATGGGAGGAGGCATGTGGTAGTCTGCAGCCCTCCCTGGATCAGCAGAGGGGGTGGAGCAGAGACCGGGACGGCTCGGAAGAGTGGGGTAATTGGCCGGGTATGATTGGGGAGAAAAAAACAAAAAACAAAGGGTGTAACTGGTGAAGTGCAGTATGCTGGAGCGGTGCTGTGACTTTGGTCACAACTCTGTGTTTGGGGTGATGATTCTGGACAAACATTGGGGCAAAAGCTGATCAGATGGGGTATTATAGTCCACAGCAGCAGGTCAGCTGATGAGCAAACTACGTTTGTAGAAAGAGAGGAAGATGAAGATGACCCGGCCATGTTGTCTCATGCTCTGCAGCTGTGCACACAGTTTCCTTAAGACAAAGACCCATAATTCCAATCACTAACATACAACACTAACAAACGCTTCTTGTTTTCTGGATTTCCCCCATTTTTCTCCCCAATAGTATCCGGCCAAATACCCCACTCTTCCAAGTCGTCCCGGTCACTGCTCCACCCCCTCTGCTGATCCGGGCTACAGACTACCACATGTCTCCTCCCATACATGTGGAGTCGCCAGCCGTTTCTTTTCACCTGACAGTGAGGAGTTTCACCAGGGGGACGTAGCGCGTGGGAGGATCACACTATTAACCCCAGTTCCCCCTCCTCCCGAACAGGCGCCCCGACCGACCAGAGGAAGCGCTAGTGCAGCGAAAAGGACACATACCCATATCCAGCTTCCTACATGCAGACACAGCCAATTGTGTCTGCAGGGATGCCCAACCAAGCCGGAGGCAACATGGGGATTCGAACCTGCGATCCCTGTGTTGGCAGGCAATGGAATAGACTGTAAACCACCCAGACGCCCCTCCAGCTTCCTGTTTTTACACCTGAGACTTCCTATCCGACCAGAGATAAAGTCAGTGTATTTACAGAAACCTTGGTGAAGGTGAATTAGCTTTCATTAATCCAGTCACTCAACAGTCAGACCAACACATCTGTCAGACCAACACATCAGTCAGACCAACACATCTGTTAGACAGGGATCAGGAGCAGCATTAATACAGACACCTTTAGACGGTAATGTAATCCTAGTCTGGTGGTAATGTAATCCTAGTCTGGTGGTAATGTAATCCCAGTCTGGCGATAATGTAATCCTAATCTGCTGGTAATGTAATCCCAGTCTGGTGGTAATGTAATCCTAATCTACTGGTAATGTAATCCTAGTCTGGTGGTAATGTAATTCTAATCTGGTGGTAATGTAATCCCAGTCTGGTGGAAATGTAATCCTAATCTGGTGTTAATGTAATCCTAGTCTGGTGGTAATGTAATCCTAGTCTGCTGGTAATGTAATCCTAATCTGGTGAGAAATAATCTGGAGGAAAAAGGAGCACACACAAACAGACAGATAGATAGATAGATAGATAGATAGATGATAGATAGATAGAGACAGACAGACAGATGACAGATAGACAGACAGACAGACAGATGACAGATAGATAGACAGACAGACAGACAGACAGACAGACAGACAGACAGACAGACAGACAGACAGACAGACAGACAGATAGATAGATAGATAGATAGATAGATAGATAGATAGATAGATAGATAGATAGATAGATAGATAGACAGACAGATAGATGGACAGATATATATATTTTAGATATAGATAGATAAATAGATAGATAGATAGATAGCTAGATAGATAGATAGATAGCTAGATAGATAGATAGATAGATAGATAGATAGATAGATAGATAGATAGAGACAGACAGACAGACAGAGAGATAACCAGAGATAAAGATATATATAGATAGATAGATAGACAGACAGACAGCCTGATCCGGTATGGAGCCTCAACTGACCCGGTATGGTCTTGTCAGTTCATACTGATTTGGCAGACTGTTATGTAGGATGTCCTTCCTGAGACAACACTAACCCTATGGACGGGGCACAGGTAAAGCGTTGGACGCCATCCCAGTACTTATGGACTTGCACCAAGCCTGTCACCTGTAGTAACTATTTATGAATGCTAGTTGTTCTTCCAGTAATTACCAGTGAATGCCCCACGGTTACTAGTTACTTTGGAATCTGTTTTAAAGTAACTTGTCTCTATTCAGTTTAACACTTTTTCATTTTGGCAAGTCAAATCTGAACTTTTGATACAAACACAAGATTGTAATATTTATATTAATTCACTAGTGTTAAAAATATATATGTCAAGTAAAAACATATAAGTTGATATGTGTATTTAGAATAGAAACTGGGTCTCATTACTGAGCAGCAACTAGTACTGTGATGTAATTATGACAAGTGATCATCAAAAGAGCAGCTGGTCATGGATGAACACTGACTAACCTTTAATGACCAGTAGACTTGGATTAACAACTAGTGCTATTTAAATAGTGACTAGTAGTGACTGAAAAGTTGATATCTACAATGTGACACCTCATAAGGGTCAACTGATAAGCAGCTTGGCATTTTGCTAGGAAGAAATGAATAGTGACTAGTGCCTTTAAATTAGATACTAGTTACTCAGATAAAACAACTAGTGCTCATTGAATTGTTACTAAAATAAAACAACTAGTGTTCACTGAATTGTTACTAATAACTAAAATAAAACAACTAGTGTTCACTGAATTGTTACTAAAATAAAACAACTAGTGTTCACTGAATTGTTACTAATAACTAAAATAAAACAACTAGTGTTCACTGAATTGTTACTAGTAAAAGAGAAAAGTGATTAGTCATCATGAAATAACTAGTACTTATTCCAATAGAACTAGTATCTAATTTTTAGCAACTAGTGACTTTATAATAGCAACTAGTGCTTACAAAATAAGTACTAGTGTGTAATTTGTAGTGACTAGGGCCATAACATGAACAGATGATGAAATGGCCTGCCAGATACACACAATACAAATACAACACACACTGCACACAGTACAAACACACATGACACATACCACTTCTGGTTTCACATCAGTCTGGGCGCCATACGGTCAGCTGGCCCCGCCCACCCACATGTCTTCCTTCCCCTCTGTGCAGCCGCTGCAGAGGAAGGCTCAGGGACCGGCTGGGACCCTCGACACTCTGCCAGAAACCCGCGGTCTCCTCCACCATCTTGATTTTCCAAAAATACAGGTTGCCAGGGAGACGGCGAGCCGCAGGCAGAGCAGTGAGGGCTGAATGACACAGTTGGTTTCCAGTTCTGTGAGCTGATTATTGTTGGCTCTTCCAACTGGCTGCAGACTCCCACTGCAGAGCTCTGCTTTATTGGTCTATTCAAACCTCACGTCTCTGTCTTCAGGAAGCCAGAGACCTGTGTTTGGTGAAACACATCTGAGCCTGATGCCAGCTGATTAAATATGCCATCAAACAAGAGCGCCATGTCTCCTCCACTTCACGCACATCACAATAATAGCTGGCACACAGTGAAGAATACAGCTGAGAATACTTATCAGGATGGTTCACCAGCAAAAGATGATTTCAACTCCACAATTACACCAAGTCTTTACCACCTAATGTACTAGGACCACTTATTTCATATTCATTTTGAGTGAACTGTAACAAATAGTAGGAAAAGATAAATGTACCACTCATCTTCTAGAGCGATGTAAGATTCACATGAATCACCGTAAACTGACATTTGAGTTGTGTGGCTGGCAAGAAACAAAACCTGCAACACGACAGCATCGCAGGCCATTTAAAGAGGGTTGAGTTGAGATGATGAAGGTCAACACAACAGCCCGGTGCAGACAGACCGCAGCCAGTCTGAGATTTAAAAAATGCCATAATAATAATAATAATAATGATAATAATCATTACAGAATGTGAGTGAAGCATTGGGACGGCTGCAGGTATCAAACCACAGCCTGCAGCTGGTTTCCCTTTGGCGCAGGTCACTATGGAGGGAAGAGAGAGTGCTGATTCTACAAACTAACTACAAAACTATATAAAACTACAGAACTACATGGAACAATATAGAAATCAAATTAGGACTACTGAAACATACAAAAATATGTACTTTGGTCTCAACATGTCTCTGGCTTAAATGCTCCTCTGCTCAACAGAAGGATTTGAGTGTTTTGTATGTGCAGCAGAAGGTGGAGCTGTCAGGGAAGAGGAGAAGAGGAAGGCCAAAGAGGAGGTTTATGGAAGTGGTGAGGGAGGACATGCAGGTGGCTGGTGTGACAGAGGAAGATGCAGAGGACAAGAAGAGATGGAAACAATGATCCACTGTGGCGCCCCCTAACGGGAGCAGCCGAAAGTAGTAGCAGTAGTAGTAGTAGTAGTAGTACTATGTACAGTAGAAGGTGGAAGGGCGTAGCCGCGGGTTGTGGCTTGCATCACATCACATAGTCTATGACAGTCCATGGTTGCAATAACACAGTTATAACCAGTGAAGCAGCACTTAGATGAAACTCACTGATCTGCCTATAGATCGTACAGATCATGTAGATGGTATGGACCATATAGATTGTATAGATCGTATAGATCATATAGATCGTATAGATCATATAGCTTATATAGATCGTATAGATTGTATAGACTGCAATAAAATGTGAAGATGAGGAGCTGGGTCGACGTCTCTGACCTGGCTATGTCCATAACCATGTACATCAGTGTTCAGTGAGGATGAGGCGATTTAGTGTTGAACAGACCTTTGAGGCCACTGCACTCTGCATCTGACATGATGCATGAATGGTGCATGTGTTCGCCACAGGGTCCCTGCAAACTCAGCACTGGGTTAAAATGCATACAGACGTAGGCGTCAGAAAAGGTCCTTCTTCACATTGTGTGCCCTGCATATAGAACTGATGTACAGCTTATGACTTCTGTCACTGAGGGGTACTTATTTGGAAAAATCGATTTGTTTGAATTATGATTTCACATTATTACTTTAATCAGAGGCCATCGTTTTGCAAAGTACAACATGCAAATTCACCTCTGTCCTGTTGTTGTTTTGTAAGAAAGCAGTTTTGTGACACTGCTTGTGATGTCCTGGTGCATAGATAGTACTGTAATATCATGTAATATGTAATATAATGTAATATAATGTGAGTCAGTGGTCCATCTGCAGCATTTTAGAGCCAGCTCAGAGCAACAGCATGTGGCTTGTTGGGTAACCGGACGGACGGTTACCTCCAGTCCCGTGTTCCGTGTCAGCATTGGCGGTTCATCGTTGACAGGTACGACAGTCACATGGATGGTGACGGGGACGCTCCGCCGCTGGATGTCATAGGCCGAGGCGGAGAGCGTGAAGCTGTCCTCCGTGGTCTCTGTGCTGTCGTGCATGTAGTAGACATGTCCCAGCTTCACCTGCAGGAGACACAGACACAGTTATGCCTGGACAGACATGACAGAGAGGTTCACACCAGAGACAGAGGACACGTCACATCTACAATTCATTTAGAGGTGTATTTTGCATGCAAACCCCATCCTAAGAAATACTATTCTGAGTTAGTGTAGAAAAACATCCTGTTTAAAATCATCCAGATGAATGCTCATAACAACCAGGAGAAATGTGCAAATGGTGCCTGGATGACTAGATATACAAGCAAATTAATATTCTACACATGCCAGTAATATGTGGGAATCTGAGTCATTTCCAAGACTGGGTTAAGTAGATGTAGAACAACCTTAAACCAGGAGATATGAGCTGATAAAACCACATATAAATACTATGTGTGTTGTATGTTTATCATGTCAAGTAGAATATCAAACCAACACTAGTTTTCACAGTGTTGGTTTGATATCCCTTAGATGTTTCACACCTCATATTCTGAGAAGTTTAGCTCATAGATTCTCATTTCCATTAGTTTAGATACCAAAATTTGTGTGTCACAATATGATGATATCCAACTTTCATCCCAACACAATACTAGTGAAAGACGATAAATGATAATATTGAATTACTGGCCCGTCCTAACTCCCTGACAGGAAATGAGGTCAGGGTCAGTGCCAAGAGGTGGAACTTATTTCCCAAAAACCTCTGTCTTCATGGATGGCCTTTCTATCCTTTTCACTGGGAGAGATTTAAAACACATGGCATAGCCACATTCTCTTCTATTCTACTGTTTCTCCATTTTCTGACAAGCCATGTGACCATTTTATTTCTGCTGATCTCTGTTCTCACTGCTGTTCCTGTGCTGATCCTGACCTGCTGATCTCTGTTCTCACTACTGTTCCTGTACTGATCCTGGTCTGCTGATCTCTGTTCTTACTACTGTTCCTGTGCTGATCTCTGTTTTCACTACTGTTCCTGTACTGATCCTGGTCTGCTGATCTCTGTTCTCACTACTGTTACTGTACTGATCCTGGTCTGCTGATCTCTGTTCTTACTACTGTTCCTGTGCTGATCCTGGTCTGCTGATCTCTGTTTTCACTACTGTTCCTGTGCTGATCCTGGTCTGCTGATCTCTGTTCTCACTACTGTTCCTGTATTGATCCTGGTCTGCTGATCTGTGTGGGTCAGTGTGTCTTTGGTTTAAACGGACGGTCCACATGATTCAAGATTACTTTATTTTTATATCCCATCATACACAAGTGTAACAAAGTAACATTCTTGTGTTTCAGCTCCTCAACATTGCAGCAACAACAGCAATAAAATAACAATAGAAAAGCAGTAAAATACTACTAAAATATACAATAGTGAATATAAATAGTGTACACTGTGTGTGTGTGTGTGTGTGTGTGTGTGTGTCACACAGACAGGCAGGCATGCTGGTCCATTGTGTTCAGTGGAACTGCACCAGTGAGACAGGAAGTGTCTAATGGATTCCATATAACCTCCAACCTCGTGGAACCACCCCGAACCCCCCACAACCCCTCTAACCTCCCCTGACTACCCCCAACTACTCCCAGTCTGTCATTACAGACCAGGGGGACAGAGAGCCAGTCAGTCGGTCTGACAACTACGACAACAAACAACACTGGACGTAGTTTCATCACCCCCCATATAGTAACTATTAGAATCATTTCCATGAGCAAAAGAAACTATTGCCCCTGGAAAGGTGTGTTTTAACACCATATATGATGTTAAAGTCAGTCTATATTTAAATACTGTGTCTGACACAGGACTCTTAACTTTTATGAACCACATTTTGTACTTGTTCATTTGAAGTCACCGATTGTCCGGCACGCTGACAACATGCTAGCAAACTGATATGAAAGCTAGCCAATGGAAGTACGTGGCGGCATGCTGAGACAAACTGTCCTGTGGACACACGTGAGAGAACGAGTCCTGTTATGCAGAGTTTACGTCTCTCTACTCCAAAACTTCTTTTCTATGGCAAAAATATAAAGACCTCTCTACCAGTCTGGGTTTTAACAGACCTCCACAAACAGAAGTGATGAAGACCTCCACAGACAGAAGAGCGAATGGAGACATGATGAAGACCTCCACAGACAGAAAGGTGAATGGACACGTGATGAAGACCTCCACAGACAGAAGGGCGAATGGAGACGTGATGAAGATCTCCACAGACAGAAGGGTGAATGGAGACATGATGAAGACCTCCACAGACAGAAGTGTGAATGGAGAAGTGATGAAGACCTCCACAGACAGAAGGGTGAATGGAGACATGATGAAGACCTCCACAGACAGGAGTGTGAATGGAGAAGTGATGAAGACCTCCACAGACAGAAGTATGAATGGAGAAGTGATGAAGACCTCCACAGACAGAATGGTGAATGAAGACATGATGAAGACCTCCACAGACAGGAGTGTGAATGGAGAAGTGATGAAGACCTCCACAGACAGAAGGGTGAATGGAGACATGATGAAGACCTCCACAGACAGAAGGGCGAATGGAGACGTGATGAAGGCTAGGATCTGACGAGGAGGAGAGTCTGATGAAATAAAAGCCGTTTTGGAGGAAAGTGGAAGTTTCTGGATTCTCTTTAACCACGTGTTACCTTGTGCAGACCTCCAGTTCTTCCAGTCAATCAGAGAGTGTCGGTGTGCTGAATGATGGGCAGTGCATTTTCTCACACACGTTTGATTTTTCTGTGACATGCAAGAACCAAATCGTATATTTGCCTGTGTCTTATGTTTAAGCTGCAGAAAGTCCTCTCCTCTCTCCTCTCTCTGTGTCGTTCTTCACAGCCTCCTCACTCATGTCACTGTACCCTTACATAACCTTGTGGAGCCACAATGACTTTATCACAAAATTACCTCCCACAGCAGTTAAACCAGCGTCCAGTCTCGGGGGCACGGTGGCGGGGACACTTGCCCAGCGGTGCTTGAAACAACGTCTGGCTCGGAAAGGCCCACTGCTGCTCACATGAGTGAACACAGAAATTTGAAATAATGTTCGATAATGAGAGCGAGCACATCCGTCTTCAATTTGGGAACAATTACGCTCTGGGTTAAACGCTGTGCTGACTGAGCACCGCTCATTGATTCCTCAACGTGGTTCTCATTTGGGAGAATATTTCATGCAGGGTATTTAACAATGAAAAGGAGACGGGCGAGTACAAAGTCTTGACCTTAAGACAAAACTGCCTCCTTTAAAGCGTTGGAGAGAAGTCCAGGTTGTGAGTATTTCTATCTTGAAGCCGAAATGAACTTTTCATATATAAAACCTTGCAAGACAGCAAATAAACTTTCAGCAACATTTCTTTATTTGTAAATGACTATAATCGTATGTTTATAACTTTAACTGTTCTTAGTTGTCTGTAAAACTGTGGGAGTGATCTAGTCCTCATTAATATTCATCAGCTGATCTTTGAGTGACAGATACAAGCAAGGGTTGTGAAGACGGTGGGCGGGGTTACATATTTTGACGATTTGATATGATTGGCTTTATGTACATGAGTGTCTGATGATGTCTTTAGTACCATAAAAATAAGATCAGTTGAGAGAAGCAGAGCTAGGGGGCGCTCTTTTGGAAAGAGAAAAACTGAATAATACCCTTCATAACTATCTTTTTTTAATAGAAAGATACAGTACAAATTTAACGATGATTACAGTAATAAGTGATGTTGATTACACTATTATTGTTTCAATTTCCACCCGATCTTAACACATCCAGAGTGTGCCAAAGGTCATTTTATATGAGCTGTCGATGTGAGCGGGCTTTGCTGCGTCATGGTGATGAGCATCTGGCGGCTGATCCAGAAATCACAGTGGTCTCTTTCAGACACAAGACTGAGTAGGTCTGGCAGTGCTAATGCATGGGAGGTTTGTGTGCACACTTAAATTATTATTGGAATATATTGGGTAAGTTTATTTTGGCTCCGGGCGGTCTAAAGGCACTGTCAGATTTTCCACAATGCCTCAGCCCAGGGGGGATGTGGGGGGGGGGGCGTAGGAGACGTGCCTAACCAGCCCTGCTAAGCTACGCCGTCCATTCAGAATGCAGGAGTTTTTTCCACCAGGAACTACTCATGTTCTTTTAATACCTTCCTCGAACAGTGGGCTCGGAACCGCATGGCGGGGGATCAGATAACTACAGAAGTCCCAGAATTCTCTTTTTCTATCGATGCAACAAATCCAACCCAGTAGAAAATAATACATTCGAGTGGAAGTCTGGAAAGTTCCATGGTGGCATGGAGCAGCAGTGGTCCTCTTCCAAAAAAAGAAGAAAAAAGAAACCCCACAAAGCTGAAAGAAGACATGAGAGGAAGACGTCATCGGAATAATTAGGCCCGAGGAACGTTAAGGAATAGTTAGTGGGGACGCGGGAAGCTTTCTGTCAAAGAATAACAACGAAATGAGCCATGTTTGTTTTCTTTCTTGGGTTGTTTTCAGGACAACATGGGTATTCGGCAGCTCTTAATGGAGACGGAAAGCTGGAATCAATTTCAGTCCAGCTCCTTTGAAACCTTATTTTGGGACTAGTACGTTACTATGAGAGCAATTTAACTTTACTGACAAACCTCCGTTTGTTATGTAACAAAAGGACTGAAGTGTTTGATGTTGTGACATCCATGTGGCTTTATCTGGACATCTAATTACATATTTGATCTAAATGTTTATTTCTGTTCACTGTTTTGTTGTATTTCTCTCCGTAGCTCTTTTTCTATTTTATTCTCTTTTCTCCCCAGTTGTACTTGGCCAATTACCCCACTCTTCCGAGCCGTCCTGGTCTCTGCTCCACCTCCTCTGCTGATCCGGGGAGGGCTGCAGACTACCACATGCCTCCTCCCATACATGTGGAGTCACCAGCCGCTTCTTTTCCCCTGACAGTGAGGAGTTTCACCAGGGGGATGTAGCATGTGGGAGGATCCCGCTATTCTCTCCAGTTCCTCCTCCCCCCTGAACTGGTGCCCCAACTGGCCAGAGGAGGCGCTAGTGCAGCGACCAGGACACATACCCACATCTGGCTTCCCACCCGCAGACACGGCCAATTGTGTGTGTAGGGATGCCCAACCAAGCAGGGGATAACACGGGGATTCGGACCGGCGATTCCTGGGTTGGTAGGCAGCGGAATAGACTGCTACGCTATCCAGATGCCCTTTTATTCTGTTTTCACTTGGTTCTACAGCTATCTTCTCTGTTCTTTTACTCTTGTTCTTGTCCTTGAGCTCTGGAAAGGTTCTCTACAAACACTCTGTGTAGTTTCATTTAGTTTTATAATCATCATCTGTTTCGGCTGACGGGCGGCCTACCTCCTCCCAGGTGAAGGATGTGAGGTCTAGTTCGTCGCCGTCCAGGTAGCGCAGGTCCCCATGCTGCGGCGGCTCGTCCACCATGAAGTCAATGTTGACGGAACTGTAGAAGGGATGCGAGATGTTCAGGATGTCTGCAGTAACGGAAGCGCCGGCACCTTCCCTGACGGTGAAGTTGAGGGAGTGGACGGGGATGAGGCGAGGGACGATGTTCACAGACACCTGCAGGCCCTCCACCGTCGTGAAGCCATTACTCACGTCTGCCCTGAATGCATCGCTGCCCTGCAAGATGGTGGACAATAAAAACAACCGCTTTTGATACAATACTGACAGTCAGTTTTTAGGCTTTTTCATATTCATGGAAATGTTTGAAAATGCCAATAATTCTTAGACACTATGACCTGGACATTTCTAGTGACAGACAAGACTTCAACTTGAGGATGTTGAGTTATGGCCTTGTGTTTTTTTTTTTTTTGGATCCCCCCCCCCCCTTTTCTTCCCAATTGTACTTGGCCAATTACGCCACTCTTCTGAGCCGTCCTGGTCTCTGCTCCACCCCCTCTGCTGATCCAGGGAGGGCTGCAGACTACCACGTGCCTCCTCCTTACATGTGGAGTCACCAGTCGCTTCTTTTCACCTGACGGTGAGGAGTTTCACCAGGGGGACGTAGCGTGTGGGAGGATCACGCTATTCCCCCCAGTTCTCTCTCCCCCCGAACAGGTGCCCCGACCGACCAAAGGGGGCGCTAGTGCAGTGACCAGGACACACACCCACATACGGCTTCCCACCTGCAGACAAGGCCATTTGTGTCTGTAGGGACGCCCAACCAAGCCGGAGATAACACGGGGATTCGAACTGGGATCCCCGTGTTAGTAGGCAACGGAATAGACCACTATGCTACCCGGACACCATCTTTAAGACTTTATTCTCACTGAGCTATGATTATCCTGTGGCAGAATCAAAGCAAACGACAGTAA
The DNA here is from genome assembly GCF_029633865.1 of Lampris incognitus. Lineage (NCBI taxonomy): Eukaryota > Metazoa > Chordata > Actinopteri > Lampriformes > Lampridae > Lampris > Lampris incognitus. The sequence goes on along the minus strand of NC_079216.1, from coordinate 3,190,080 downwards.
ACCTGGACAGACGCCGACACGTAGAGAATGTGTCCCTGGTTGACGTCCTCCTGAGTGAAAGAGTGAATGTAGTCGAGGACGGGCGAGGCGGTGCTGTCAGAGTTGTTCACCAGCATCACCACATGGCCAAGGCGAGGTGGCTCTTTAATGGTAAACACCATTTCTGAGGGCAGGATGTCGGCTTGTTTCACCTACATCAAAACAAAACCATCATGTTGTCACAGGTAACGTACAAGGAGTCTGACTTTCTCAGTTCATAGAATACACACATAATAGTTGGCTTCTCAAGTGGACAAAGAAAAGCTAAAGATGGAATTGAGTAATAATGCAATGTTTAACAATGTTCTGCATTTTTATTCAAACACATCTTTACAGTAGTCCACTTTGAGAAGTCTGGAGTGGTTCTCTGGAGCCCTGAGCTTTGTAATGTTTAGTAGTCAGGCTTCAATTTTACATTCTGTCAGAGGAGCTGGCTCTTATCAAAGTCAACACAAAGTCTGAATAAGCTCCACCAGCCAAGTCAATATTTTACCACTTTTAAAGGCCATGCTGGCAGGCCTTTGTTCAACGTTTCTTTTTCCCCCTCAATAACTCATGAACTGGGTGTCCAGGTGCTTCTTCAGTCAATACTGAGGAGCTCAGAAATATAACCAGAAGAAATGGAAATGAAACCCAACAAGGCAAAAAGTTTTTCTCACACTGTTTCTCGTTCTGAAACTCAACACATAAACATCAACTTATTGTGTTTTGGAGCAAAACTTGAGCTCCATTAATGTAGGACAAAATGCAGGCCGAATCACCTTATAAATTACAGTGGGTTCCAGATACCACTTCGGGGTATACTTAGTGCTCTCTTCTCCACACCTAATAGACTGTAATTTAGTACATAAACTAGATTAAAAGCAACACTGCACATTGATATTTAGTCCTACTTTCATGTGGGTGTAAGAAGCATTTGAGAGAAAGTAAAAAAAAAAAACAAACACTGTGCAGTATCACAAGCCAGTGCTCTTGTTTGAGTCATGTGAAGGGTCTACTTTGCAGAGAGAAAATAAACTTTTACATACAAAGACGATGTGCATTCACACAGTAATGACTACCAGACTGTGTCAGTTACACAATTTTTCTCGATGAACAAAAACAAATGTATGGTGCAGAGATGACAGACCAAAGGAGCAGATGTTTCACTTGTTCGCTGGACTGATTAACACTTGCACCAGTGAATAAGAACAGCACTATTAGATAAAATACATTTCAACCTGTGTTAAGTGTGAGTTTTACGAAGTAAACAGTACCTGGAGGTGGTCATGGTCAATGACGGTATGTTCTCCTTCATAAGAGATGATAACCTTGTTGTTCAAAACTTCAGGTTCAGACAGATAGCCTTGCTTGAATATTTTAATCCTGAATGTTCCCTCCTCAGAAAAACCTTTTGCTTGGACTGTGAAGCTAAATGAGTCCTTGGACCTCAAACTCTCATAGTTATGCTCATATGACACAACGCCCTTCTTCAGGTCCTCCTGGGTGAAGTCGGAGGCCTCAATCCCACTAACAATGATTCTTCCATCACTGGGTGGCGACGTCACCTGGAACTGGATCTCGCTCTCCTCTCTGATGTCTATGTTGGAGTCAGCACTCAAGAGGGTGGTGTTGAGTGTCTTTGTGCCACCATGGTCCATGACGACCATCGTGTTATTTACCACTCGCAGGTAGGGGTCGCCTGCCTGGACCAAGAGCAGTGCGGCAGTCTTGTGGAACCCGTCGGAAACCTGTAGCTGGAAGCGTTCCTGATTGGCACCATGGTGAATGAAGAGGACTTTCTTATCTCTCAGGTCGGCTTGTGTGAAGCGGAAAAGCGGCTGCGAGGGATTGGATGTCAAGACAATGTTGCCAGAGAGGATTCCCTCGCGGCCATAGATGATTTGGGAATCATTGAAACCCAAGTCATCATCTTTGAACTGAATGACATCTGTGGTCAATAAACGTTGTCCATGACGAACCACATTGAAGACTTTATCCACAACTCTAACAGGTACATGCTCATTCTTGGACTGGATCAATATTCTAAAAACACCGCTCAACAATTCTTGGCCGTTAGTTTGAATGTTTGACCGTTCTTTTGCATGATCAAATGCTGTGAAGTGGAACTCATCACTGCTTGTCTTGAGGCCATCATGCTTATAGATGAGTCTGCCAAGCTCAAGGTCTTCATTGCTAAATACTCTGATTGCCCCCTCAAATCTGAGCTGCCCAGGTGGTGACTGTCTTATAAGGCGGCCATACTTTGGGTCTTGGGTTACTTTGTATACAATATCCATAGAGCTTGGTGACTGGATCCAGAGATAGTTTTTGTTCAGAGTGTCTTCCCCACCATGTAAAACAACCAGTCTCTCATTAGTCAAAACAGGAGCATTTGAATCAGCGAGGATGTTTATTGGGTAGGTGTATAAAGGAGAGTACTCATTTGCAGCCAAGACCCTGAACTGGAACTGGTCCACTCTATCCACAGCTCTACGCATCTGGAGTCTGTAGCTTACATGATGTTGCAAAATGTCCTGCTGGGTGAAGCTATCTCCTTCGACTAGCTCCTTGTCCAGCAGAAGTAGAGAGCCCAGTGCCGGAAGCTTAACAAGGACGTAACTTACTGTCACTGGATCTGGAGTTTGCCCTTTGACCTCAGCCTCAAGTTCAGCATGTGTGATTATCTTCTCTTCCTCTCCCTCTATGTCCAGTGGGACCAGGTTTGAAATCTTCACCTGAGCAGGCATGACCTTGACTAAAAAGGTGTTGTTCCAAAGGGTGAACTGTCCCAGATGGATGTCAAATTGAATTTGCTCAACCACAATATCCTCCTGGTTGCTTGAGTCTGTGCTAATATACCTGAGGCGGTCTTGTTCCAAGTCTGACTGATAGAATGTGGTTACTGGTCTAGGAACAGTATTCCTGTTGATAATTTGCAGTTCTCCAAACCTTAAAGGCTGTGTGATGTTATACATGATATCTCCATTACGAGGATGAGCAAGTGCAGCCAGGTCGTTTATACCTATCAGAGAACTGCTCCCTTGAAATAAGAAAAGCCCAGTATTGGTGACAATAGTCATATGTGGCTGCGTCACCGACATCTTGAAAGTGGTCGACTGACTTATTGAGAGTCCATCTGATACTTCTAAGCTCATTTCACTCGCTCTGCCCCCTTTGTGTACGAAATAGATATTGCCATCTTTCAACTGTCTACAGGTGAACTCTGTGATGCTTTTTCCTGGTTGCTGGGCATTCTCCAAGTAACCAACCTCCACAGATGGTTCTGAGGTCACAGTTACGACTAACTCATCACAGCGTGTGTCAGAGTCCACGATTTTGATGAGGTTGGGGCTCAAGCGAGTCCTCCCATGCTCTGTGATAAAAATGTCTCCTCCGCTAAGCTGAGGTATATCATTGACAGGAATAACCTCAACAGGAAGTATGTACTGCTGGGGAGTTTTAAGGCATTCTGGAAGGTATCCGTTTCTCTCAGCAATTACTTCTAATTGGATTTGATCTCTGTGCCTCTCATTTCCATCATGAAGGTACTTAATTTTCTTATTGACGACGTCAAGAAGAGTGAACTTTTGGATGCGTCTTGTGCTAATGTCCATGTCAACTAGTCCATACCAGGGATCATTCATAAGAGTAAAAATTATCTGAGACTGACGCATTTCTACTTTGCTGAGGTCAAATGTGGGGAGAAGGTTGTTTATACCGAGGAAAACTTCTCCACCTTCAGGCACAATTAATGTCGTGACATCCAGGAGTTTTGTTACGTTTCTAAATATCTCTGGAAGGTCGTCTGATGGATGGCAGTGTAGCTCATTGGGATCTACATCAACATACTGAATCCGAACTGGGGCAGCGGTTGTGGTTGCCTCCCCGTCATAATAGCTTGAGTAGTCATAGTCCTCTCCCTCGCACTTAACATGAACATCTTTGGTAACCAAAGCATCTTGTAGGCTTCTATCCTTCTGGTTTACTTTGATTTCTCCCAAGCATCCGATAAAGGATTCGGACGTTATTTCATCTTCCATGCGATTCAAGAACCCGCTATCCCGGAACACCTCCTTCATTTTCCCCTGGACTCCTCCCAAATAGAGATTCCCAACTAAGTCTAATTTTTCTGAGCTTTGGAGAGGGATTGAGGTGGACTGACTGTCTACATTGATGTCAAATTTACTCTGATCAATCTGGATCCTAATTCTATGCCACTGATCATCATCCAGCTGCACTTGGGTGTTTTCCAACACCTTCATGCCACTGCCAATATCCAAAACGCCTTTGAGATAACCCCCAACAACACCAACGGCAATGAAATCAGACTCTCGGCCAGGGTGGAACACAAGCAATGCATCTTCAATGGTGGTTTTCATCAGGATTTCCAAGGTCCGTACGCCGTCGCTAGCCCCACTCCAGGTGGGAAAAGACACAAAAGAATCTGGGCTAATGAAACTGGTTGCTTCTCCATCGCCAGCCTCAAACTCACTGCTGCAAGATTCCTTGGTGTCCTGACAATCTGTCAACACAGAGTTCAGAATATCAAAACCATGGGACTCAAACTTTACATCATTCATGCAACCGCGGAAGGGTGTGATGGCGCTGCTGAGATAAGGGGCATCTAGCTGTCCTATCCCTCCCAGCCAAACACCCAGGTCGATGTTGAGTTCCTCTTCGGCATTGGACATGGGGATGTAAGTTGAGAACAGGTCGTCGATCATCATGGTGAGTTTAGAATCCTGTAACGTGAGTGACACTTTGTGATCGAGGAGGTTGTTTAGTTGGACTCCAACAGAAGAGGACAGTGTGATCTCTCCGGCCCCCATATTCATCCGCGCCTGTGGGGGGAAAAAAAAGGTTTTGATTAACCCAAACATTACATTAGTAACCATTATCCATCCATCCATCATCGGAACCGCTTATCCTGCTCTCAGGGTTGAGGGGATGCTGGAGCCTATCCCAGCAGTCATTGGGTGGTAGGCAAGGAGACACACTGGACAGGCTGCCAGACCATCACAAGGCACGGGTCAATTATCTTTATCGTTATTATCATTATTATCAGGTTAATTAATTATTAAAGGTAAATTATATTTTAAAAAAAAACATCATCCAAAAAAGCCTGTCCTTGAGGATGGATGGATGGGTGGTAGTAACTGTTATGGCAAACCGAATATTTGTATTAGATCCTGTGTATTTGAATTCCTGTACTTAACAGGGTTGTGTGGAACTGTAAATTGTTTTTATGTGTTTGGTCATGTGTGTGTGTGTGTGTGCAAACATTTTTTCTGCACAGTTATGACTGTATGATGAAGAACCTCTCATGGTTGCGGTGAATCAAAACCTTTGAAAAACATTTTGTTCTCGCGATTGCTGGTCCCTCTCTTCATTTACTCTCTAGCTCGCTCGACCAACACTGCTTTCTGTTGCTGCCTGCTCCGAGTCAACCGCGCGCACACGCAACTCACAGCTATGGTTGTGTCAGACCAGGCAGCGACAGTGTGAAAACCAAAACATTATGTATTCGGGTATGAGTCTTGAAAGTAAACGAGAAGTCGATCATATTACGCAAGTCAGCAAATCATTCAGTGCTGATCTCAGCACAGGAAAACTGAAGGAACACTAGATGAACCAAAAATCTGTTGCTACTACTACTACTTTCAGCTGCTCCCGTTAGGGGGCGCCACAGCGGATCATCCGTCTCCATCTCTTCCTGTCCTCTGCATCTTCCTCTTTCACACCAGCCACCTGCATGTCCTCCCTCACCACATCCATAAACCTCCTCTTTGGCCTTCCTCTTCTCCTCTTCCCTGGCAGCTCCATATTCAGCATCCTTCTCCCAATATACCCAGCATCTCTCCTCCAGACATGTCCAAACCATCTCCATCTTGTCTCTCTTGCTTTGTCTCCAAACCGTCCAACCTGAGCTGTCCCTCTAATATACTCCTACCTAATCCTGTCCTTCTTCATCACTCCCAATGAAAATCTTATCATCTTCAACTCTGCCACATCCACCTCCAGCTCCACCTCCTGTCTTTTCATCAGTGCCACTGTCTCCAAATCATATAACATAGCTGGTCTCACAACCATCTTGTAAACCTTCCCTTTAACTCTTGCTGGTACCCTTCTGTCACAAATCACTCCTGACACTCTTCTCCACCCACTCCACCCTGCCTGCACTCTCTTCTTCACCTCTCTTCTGCACTCCCGTTACTTTGAACAGTTGACCCCAAGTATTTAATCTTATCCACCTTCGTCACCTCTACTCCTTGCACATAGGTATTCTGTCTTGCTCCTCCTGACTTTCATTCCTCTTCTCTCCAGTGCATACCTCCACCTCTCCAGGCTCTCCTCAACCTGCACCCTACTCTTACTACAGATCACAATGTCATCCGCAAACATCATCGTCCACACAGACTCCTGCCTGATCTCATCCGCCAACCTGTCCATCACCATTGCAAACAAGAAAATGCTCAGAGCTGATCCTTGATGTAATCCCACCTCCACCTTGAACCCATCTGTCATTCCAACCACACACCTCACCACTGTCACACCTCCCTCATACATATCCTGCACCACTCCTACATACTTCTCTGCCACTCCCGACTTCCTCATACAATACCACACCTCCTCTCTCGGTACCCTGTCGTATGCTTTCTCTAAATCCACAAAGACACAATGTACCTCCTTCTGGCCTCCTCTATACTTCTCCATCAACATTCTCAAAGCAAACATCACATCTGTGGTGCTCTTTCATGGCATGAAACCATACTGCTGCTGCTGATCATCACCTCTCCTCTTAACCCAGCTTCTATTACTCTTTCCCATATCTTCATGCTGTGTCTGATCATCACCTCTCCTCTTAACCTAGCTTCTATTACTCTTTCCCATATCTTCATGCTGTGTCTGATCACCACCTCTCCTCTTAACCTAGCTTCTATTACTCTTTCCCATATCTTCATGCTGTGTCTGATCATCACCTCTCCTCTTAACCTAGCTTCTACTACTCTTTCCCAAATCTTCATGCTGTGGCTGATCACCACCTCTCCTCTTAACCTAGCTTCTATTACTCTTTCCCATATCTTCATGCTGTGGCTGATCATCACCTCTCCTCTTAACCTAGCTTCTACTACTCTTTCCCAAATCTTCATGCTGTGGCTGATCACCACCTCTCCTCTTAACCTAGCTTCTACTACTCTTTCCCATATCTTCATGCTGTGTCTGATCACCACCTCTCCTCTTAACCTAGCTTCTACTACTCTTTCCCATATCTTCATGCTGTGGCTGATCAACTTTATACCTCTGTAGTTGCTACAGTTCTGCACATCACCCTTATTCTTGAAAATCGGTACCAGTATGCTTCTTCTCCACTCCTTAGGCATCCTCTCACTTTCCAAGATTGTGTTAAACAATCTAGTTAAAAACCCCACTGCCACCTCTCCTAAACATCTCCATGCCTCCACAGGTATGTCATCTGGAACAACCCCCTTTCCACTCTTCGTCCTCTTCATAGCTGCCCTCACTTTCTCCTTGCTAATCCACTGCACTTCCTGATTCACTATCCCCACATCATCCAACCTTCTCTCTCTCTCATTTTCTTCATTCATCAGCCCCTCAAAGTACTCCTTCCACCTTCTCAACACACTCTCCTCACTTGTCAGCACATTTCCATCTCTATCCTTCATTGCCCTAATGTGCTGTACATCCCCACGTCCCACAGACCCCACCTCGAAACTTACAGGACCTAAGGGAACTGCTGTCAACATCTTGGTGCCAGATACCAGAGGACACCTTCAGAGGTCTGTGAAGTCCATACCCGATGGGTCAGAGCTGTTTTAGCAGGGGAACCTACTCAATATTAGGCAGGTGGTCTAAATGTTTTGGCTGATGGGTGTATAATATATGTATTTTTATGTGGCAGCTTTTATGTCCAAGATAATTTCCCTCGGGACAAATAAAGTAATCTTGAATCTTGAAAATGTATACACGTTGATGCTATTTTGAATAATTCTCGCCCACTAAAGAATACTGAAGAAATGGCTTTCAGACATGAATGCCAGATAAGGCAAATTCATTTTTGTTCAGCCTTGAGTTTAAATAGCCCCTCTTTTATCGCTGTGGAGAAAAGAAACAAGGCTGGCTCATAGAGACGGCATAAAATCTCCCCTCATTTCAAATGCAAGGACACTTTCCTTTCTGAGGACAATCCATGTTAATGTTTGCAAAAGCACATCTGATGCTAAGTCTGCTACTCTCAGACTTCGTTAAGCAATTAGCCTAAGAATTAAAATGTCATGCCTCATTCTGTCGAGCAAGCTAGTGACAACAACACAAGAAAGCAATTTATCATGTTTTTAAAAGGCCGCCTAATAGAATTTCTTATGAATGGGCCCCAGCAAATGCAATTCTGCTCTGCAGGGACGTGTGCGGGAAGACAGTGAAGACATGCTTCAGCTGTATGCTTAATACACACACATAAAGTCAACACCTTCACATACGATTTGATATGTAGCTCAAACAGTTGTGTGAGATTTTAAAGACGTCAGAGATTTCTGGTATGGGAAGTTGTTTTACACGTCAGGTCTACAGGTTTACAACTGAAGATAAATCCATATGGACTGTTGTCCAGCTGATGTAAGAACTTCCACCACGTTACGCCGTCATCGACTGGCCTTCAACCATCTCACAGCCACAAAACCCAGCACACCATTCACCCACTGCACTGGGAAGTATGGAAAACGCTGCAGCGCAGAAGGCCTGCTGTGATATTAAAATAAATCAACATTACATTGGTACTGGTATGGCTAGGAGCCACCGAATATGTCAAAGTAAAAATAGATCCTCCAAACAAAAAAATAAACAAAACAAAACGGTATGGGCAGCTGCTTTTGGCTGTGAGACACACTTTTTCCTTTGGTTTTTTGGAATCCCCCCCCCCCTTTCCCCCTCATTTGTACTTGGCATATTACCCCACTCTTCCAAGCCGTACTGGTCTCTGCTCCACCCCCTCTGCTGATCCGGGAGGGCTGCAGACTACCACGTCTCCTCCCATACAGTCACCAGCCACTTATTTTCACCTGACAGTGAGGAGTTTCACCAGGGGGGCGTAGCATGTGGAAGGATCACACTATTCCCCCCCAGTTCCCCCTGCCCCCCCGAACAGGTGCCCCAATCGTCCAGAGGAGGCGCTAGTGCAGCAATCAGGACACAAACCCACATCAGGCTTCCCACCCACAGACACGGCCAATTGTGTCTGTAGGGACCAAACCGGAGGTAACACGAGGATTCGAACAGGCGATCCTTGTGTTGGTAGGCAACAGAATAGACCGCTACACTACCCGGACGCCCCCAGTGTGAAAGTTTAAAGGTTATTTGATTGCTTGACTGGTTGATCGATTACATTGCGTCGGTCTCTCTCCATTTTGAACAGATTAAACTAAAATGTCGGTAGACGTGTGACACGTCACTGCCACCTCCATGTCTGTTCATACCATCCAGTACAAACGGACCTGCGGACCGCCTCACCTGTAGTTTCCCGTTTTGGAGCTCCAGGAAAAGGTAATCCTGCATTCCTGCCGCCAGGAGAAGCAGCCCGCTCCGTCGGCTGGTCTTAAACTGGAGGGACAACTGGAAGGAGGAGACATCCTGGATGGCCTGTATGCTGCAGGAACTGTCGCCAAAGTAGGAAGCTGTGGAAGGAGATGAGCCGCGTTAGCATCAGGATGTTACAGGACCCAGAAAACTGCAGCTCGCAGGTCAAAGTCATGTAGCTCAAAATAGTACAACGCTATACTTCTCCCCTCAATGACAACCTCGTATTTGTAATTAAACATTTAGCTTCAATTTTTATTCTTATATTTTTTGATTTTCCCCCTTTTTCTCCACAACTGTACTTGGCCAATTACCCCCCTCTTCTGAGCCGTCCCGGTCTCTGCTCCACCCGCTCTGCTGATGCGGGGAGGGCTGCAGACCACCACATGCCTCCTCCCATACATGTGGAGTCGCCAGCCGCTTCTTTTCACCTGACAGTGAGGAGTTTCACCGGGGGGTCGTAGCGCGTGGGAGGATCACGCTATCCCCCCCTCCCCCCTGAACAGGCGCCCCGACCGACCAGGGGAGGCGCTAGTACAGCGACCAGGACACATACCCACATCCGGCTTCCCACTGGCAGATATGACCAATTGTATTTATAGGGACGCCCAAACACGCTGGAGGCAACAGGGGGATTTGAACCGGCGATCCCCGTGTTGGTAGGCAATGGAATAGACCGCTACGCCACCTGGACGCCCGGTTTAATTTTTTTATGAAGCCCTCGATCACAAGTTAGTTACAGCTCATAAGGCTTCCATAGGGTCAGCCCACAGGGGCCACAGATAGAGAAATGACCCCCCCCGCTACGCTCGGACCCTCAACCGAGGTGAGGAAAACAGATAGAGAAATGACCCCCCCCCCCTACGCTCGGACCCTCAACCGAGGTGAGGAAAACAGATAGAGAAATGACACTCCGCCCCCGGCTAAACTGAGGTGAGGAAAAACTCCACTAGAAAAACTAATAGGACAAAGAAAGGGGCTGAAATATTAGGAAGACAATAACTGGCCCTGGCCGAGAAGGCTGTCTTCTCCAGGGTGCACAGACGTGTAACAGACATAAAACACAATGAGCCAGACTCAACAAAACTTCCCATGGAGGAAGAGAGACACTGCCAAGTATACGGCAAAGAAGACATTCTAGAAACACAATTAACATCCATCCATCCATTACCGGACCGCTTGTCCTGCTCTCAGGGACAAGGAGCCTGTCCCAGCAGCCACTGGGCGGCAGGCGGGGAGACACCTTTAATTCATTTAAATGCGTTTCTGTCTTTTTTTGCAATTTGTTGGCTGAATCCTGTCATGTTTTGGTCTCTCCTGGACACTTGTGTTCTTAGGTAGTGTTACGACTTTTGTTTTTTTGATTTATTTTAATTGCTGCACCGCTCCATCCATCATATTTACTTTGCCATAAATAAACGTGAACCAAACTAGAGTTAGGGCTACATACGCATTAAGAAAATTAAGATCATATCATAATGGTCTGTCTGTCTGTCTGTCCGTCCATCCATCTGTCTGTCTGCCCGTCCATCCATCTGTCTTTCTATCTGTCCATTCATCTGTCTATCTTTCTGTCAAACCATCTGTCTTTCTGTTCGTCCATCTGTCTGTCCGTCCATCTGTCTTTCTGTCTGTCCAACCATCTGTCTTTCTGTTCGTCCATGTGTCTGTCCGTCCATGTGTCTGTCTGTCCATCCATCTGTCTATCTGTCCATCCGTCTTGTCTGTCCATCCATCAATCCATCCATCTGCCTGTCTGTTTGTCCATCTGTCTGTCCGTCTTTCGATTTTCTTGACAACTATTCATCCAAACAAGCTCAACCTTCTCCACACTCAGACATCAAATTTCCCCTGCAGGTGCAAGTTGAATGGGCACTGCACCAACACACACACACACACACACACACACACACACACACACACACACACACACACACACACGTGTGTGTGTGTGTGTGTGTAAACAACCATGTAAATGTCCAATTAACATAAGTAAAAGGACAAAAGTAATTTTTTATTAATAGTAAAAAACTGGCTAATGAATAAAAGTTCATTTGCATTGGTGGGAGTCTCTTCTTGACCTTCCTCACAGTGACAGACAGCCTCCTCCTGCCACCATCATAATCCATCCGAGAGGGACTCGTCACACGGGGAATTCTGATGTGGAAGTTCGGAGAAATCAATTAGACGAGCTCCCCCTCCTCCTCCTCCTGTCGCGGTACAGCGTCGCTCCTTCAGGGTGGAGCGGCTTTATCAGGCCTCCTCCAGCTGTCGGTGGCTCGCCTGACCTCAGAGGGATGTGCTGGCCGAGGCAGCCGTCATTCTCTCGCCCAGAGCGGAGCGCCCGCGGGCGCAGGGGGCTTCCCTGGCTCAAGACGGGTCGCGTCCTGAAGATATGCAAATGGAGCCCCCGCCTCACACTGCAGTCTCCGGAGCCCCCGACCAAACGACCACGGAGGAAGTAATTGACTTCCCCTTGCTGCTGCTCTCAGATTAAGCTGGACGGCCTCCAGGACCAGGTCTCACGGAGGAAGGGGAGCTCCCACAAGCGGCTGATTCGCCTCGTTGGTGGGGTGAAAGCCGAAGACTTTAAAACTTGGAAGATGGTGAGGAAGGCCCTCTCCTGTTGACGACACGACGCTAACACTGTGAAGGACACTGTGAGTGTTTTGGATATTTTAACCCTCGTTTGACAGATATGTGGGCAGCCACAACACATTTACAACCCACAGTGTCACAAAATACACACACACTTTGGACAAAGATCTGCTGGGCGTTCAACAGACTCAGATGTTAATTCAGTTCATCCATCCATCCATCCATTATCCAGCCTGCTCTCAGGGTCGTGGGGATGCTGGAGCCTATCCCAGCAGTCATTGGGTGGCAGGTGGGGAGACACCCTGGACAGGCCGCCAGGCCATCACAGCCCCACCCACCCCCACCCACACACACAGCTAGGGACAATGTAGTACGGCTGATTCACCTGACCTACATTTCTTTGAACTGTGGGAGGAAACCCACGCAGACACGGGGAGAACATGCAAACTCCACACAGAGGACGACCCGGGACGACCCCCAAGGTTGGACTACCCCGGGGCTCAAACCCAGGACCTACTTGCTGCGAGGCGACTGCGCTAACCACTGCGTCACCGTGCCGCCTAATTCAATTTAATGGAACTTTATTATTGGGGATTATACGTTTGGTCGTGTGTGTCCGTGGCTAATCTCACAAACTGCTGACCTATCAGCCTGATGCCTTGTGCACAGTTAGGGCTATAGGATGAAGAACCTCTCGTGGTCGCGGTGATTCAAAACCTCCACAAAACCTTTGTTTTTATCTCTGCTCCCTCTCTCCATTCACTCTCTAGCACGCTCGACCAACGCTGCTTTCCATCACTGTCTGCGCCGAGTCAACTGTGCGCGACTCACATCTACGGTTGAGTCAGATGGGACAGCGACAGTGTCAGAACCAAAACATGATGTATTCAGGTATGAATCCTTAAAGTCAACGAGAAGTCGATCGTATTCCACAGTCCCGCAAATCATTCACTGCTGAGCTCAGCACAGGAGAACTGGAGGAACCAACAAGCTTCTTCGTCTTTCAGCTTGTTCCCTGTTTCCCAGGGGGCGCCACAGCGGATTTGATAGTTTCCATCGGGACCCTGTGAGGGCACAGCACCGATGGTGGTCGTTGTTAACCTGGGCCTTGACCGATCCGCTATGGTCAATCCGCATACTGACTTGACAAAATGTTATGCTGGATGCCCTTCCTGGCACAACCACTAACCCTATGGACGGGGGCACAGGTAAGGCACTGGACGCCATCCCAGTATTCATCGACCTGCGCCCATGCCTGTCGCCATAGTGACAGAGCTGTTCTGCTACGTATGAAACCCTGACCTTTTTCACCTTGTGTATAAAAATACCACGTCAACAGTAGGATTACTCACAGTCAGAGCTGGAGGTCATCTCAGCAGCTACAAGAGAACAGCTCCATGGCTGAGCTATGTTTTCTTCCCGCTGTTTTCTGAATGGAAGTCAGCCACCTTCATTCATTCATATCACGAAACCACGACGGTTCAACACATGTGAAGTCTTTTAACAAGGGCTCTGATATTACGACACCTGACCTCTGTCATTTCATGTCAGACTTGTTGTTTTGTGTGAGGGTCCACCTAGGAGGCTGCACATCCCCACACTGACAGGCCACACGTTATTAGCTAGGTTTGTTAGCTTGAGCACTGCATATTACCGACTTCTTATTTAATCTATATTTCCTGTTCAATCGACTTGGGTGCTGTCCAAAAGTCTTACACTGACAGGAAAACAGTTTGTTTCTGTCCATACGCGTGTGTGTATGATGACGGGGAGATGGAACGCCTGGTGGAGATCTGCAGGACTCTACTGAGGACACTCGTCTAGTTCACCATTAAACCCCTCGCGGCAGTGTTGGATGACGACAGTTATTCTTCCAGGATGGTTCAGCCTAACACGGCATGATGTGAGATAGTGGTTAAGTTTAAGGTCAGAGGTAGTTTCACTGCTATATCTTGCTACGTGTCCATACACATGCAGAAGGGTTTCTTGCTCATCACATAGCAAATCCTTCTTAATAGCATCCATATTGAGACGCTCTGGGGTGAGAGCTGGCTCTGACAGGGTCTGGAACAGACGTCTGAGGAGGATCTGAACCCAGGACATCGTGTCTGAAGCAGCACACGGCCGAACCAGTCTACTGTCCAGGTCCAAAGGACCAAAAGGGTTCCTGAAAAATCAACTTAGCATTTCCACAGAGCTTGGCAGGAAGTGGGATGAAACGCCACCACTTCATTAGTCCAAAATAACAGCTCGAGATATAAGAAACCAAACATTCACACCCATCACTATAAATGGAGAAACTATTTCCCAGTAGGCTTCACAGTGTGTGTATGTGTGTGTGTGTGTGTGTGTGAGGCCAGCCAGCATGTGTGTTGGAGCTATCCACAGGAATGCTGTGCTGCCAGCTCCAGACACTGAAGGGTACATCTGTCCTTTGCGTTCTCTTCTAGTAAATGAACTCTTCTGTTCCAAATCTGAAACAAATGCTGAAGAACTGAACAAAGACAACCATTTTGATCTCAGCAAAGACGGAAGAAAAGCCTTCATCATCTCGCCCATGCCTATGTGATTACACTCAGAGGCGTCGGCTTTAAGCTCCATGGGCGCTTCATCACAAATCAAGTCAGTGATGAACGGCCCCCACATGGAGCCCAAAACACCCCGCCGCTGCTCCTGTGGTGGAATTACAACAACACTTCCTTTGCCATCATCACAGGTGGAACATAATGAGGTAATATGACGTGATGATGAGCCGGCAACATGACGTGAAATCACCAGAACCAGATGAGAGAAAACCAAATGCACCAAACCAAGCGAAGAGACCAGATCCTGTGCTTCAAACAGAAGAAGAAGAATGCAGGCTGGAATACAAATGCAATTTCCATCCATCCATCATCCGAACCGCTTATCCTGCTGTCAGGGTGGCGGGGATGCTGGAGTCTATCCCAGCAGTCACTGGGTGGCACTAGTCACATTATGATATTTACTAGCCACTTTACGACATTTACTAGTCACATTATGATATTTACTAGTCACATTATGATATTTACTAGTCACATTATGATATTTACTAGCCACTTTACGATATTTACTAGTCACATTATGATGTTTACTAGTCACTTTATGATATTTACTAGTCACATTAACCTATTTACTGGTCAAATTACGATATTTACTAGTCCATCCATCCATCCATTATTCAAGCCACTTATCCCAATTGGGGTAGTGGGATGCTGGAGCCTATCTCAGATATTTACTGGTCACATTAGCACTGAATGTACTTCCCATATCATATTTTCTAGTCATATCATATTTTCTGGTCATATACACTACCGTTCAAAAGTTTGGGATCACCCAAACAATTTCGTGTTTTCCATGAAAAGTCACACTTATTCACCACCATATGTTGTGAAATGAATAGAAAATAGAGTCAAGACATTGACAAGGTTAGAAATAATGATTTGTATTTGAAATAAGATTTTTTTTACATCAAACTTTGCTTTCGTCAAAGAATCCTCCATTTGCAGCAATTACAGCATTGCAGACCTTTGGCATTCTAGCTGTTAATTTGTTGAGGTAATCTGGAGAAATTGCACCCCACGCTTCCAGAAGCAGCTCCCACAAGTTGGATTGGTTGGATGGGCACTTCTTTGAGCAGATTGAGTTTCTGGAGCATCACATTTGTGGGGTCAATTAAACGCTCAAAATGGCCAGAAAAAGAGAACTTTCATCTGAAACTCGACAGTCTATTCTTGTTCTTAGAAATGAAGGCTATTCCATGCGAGAAATTGCTAAGAAATTGAAGATTTCCTACACCGGTGTGTACTACTCCCTTCAGAGGACAGCACAAACAGGCTCTAACAGGTACTATTTAATGAAGATGCCAGTTGGGGACCTGTGAGGCGTCTGTTTCTCAAACTAGAGACTCTAATGTACTTATCTTCTTGCTCAGTTGTGCAACGCGGCCTCCCACTTCTTTTTCTACTCTGGTTAGAGCCTGTTTGTGCTGTCCTCTGAAGGGAGTAGTACACACCGGTGTAGGAAATCTTCAATTTCTTAGCAATTTCTCGCATGGAATAGCCTTCATTTCTAAGAACAAGAATAGACTGTCGAGTTTCAGATGAAAATTCTCTTTTTCTGGCCATTTTGAGCGTTTAATTGACCCCACAGATGTGATGCTCCAGAAACTCAATCTGCTCAAAGAAGTGCCCATCCAACCAATCCAACTTGTGGGAGCTGCTTCTGGAAGCGTGGGGTGCAATTTCTCCAGATTACCTCAACAAATTAACAGCTAGAATGCCAAAGGTCTGCAATGCTGTAATTGCTGCAAATGGAGGATTCTTTGACGAAAGCAAAGTTTGATGTAAAAAAAATCTTATTTCAAATACAAATCATTATTTCTAACCTTGTCAATGTCTTGACTCTATTTTCTATTCATTTCACAACATATGGTGGTGAATAAGTGTGACTTTTCATGGAAAACACAAAATTGTTTGGGTGATCCCACACTTTTGAACGGTAGTGTATTTTCTAGTCATATCATATTTTCTAATCATATCGTACTTTCTGGTCATATATTTTCTAGTCATATTTTCTGGTCATATGTTTTCTGGTCATATATTTTCTGGTCATATCATATTTTCTGGTCATATCATATTTTCTAGTCATATCATATTTTCTGGTCATATATTTTCTGGTAATATCATATTTTCTGGTCATATATTTTCTAGTCATATATTTTCTGGTCATATATTTTCTAGTCATATCATATTTTCTGGTCATATATTTTCCAGTCATATCATATTTTCTAGTCATATTTTCTGGTCATATAATATTTTCTGGTCATATCATATTTTCTGGTCATATATTTTCTAGTCATATTTTCTGGTCATATCATATTTTCTAGTCATATCATTTTCTAGTCATATCCTATTTTTTGGTCATGCTGCGCATGAAGAAAGCTGAACCGTCACACAAGGCATCTTTGAGTCAAAGCTTTCAGTCATTTTCCAGCATGGAGGCCTTTCTGCAGAGGTTTGGAGGATGCTACAGTCAGTCAGCTCAGAGAACTGTGGGTTTGGCCGAGTTCTTCCAAACAAAAGAGTAATGCTAATTACAAGGGAGCCTTTGGGCTGCAACTGAAAAAAGAAGAGGAAAAAGAATCTTTCCTTCAAGGCAACTGCATTAACAAAGAAAATCGCAATGAGCTTCATGGTCCTTAACCTGGGCTTTTGTTGGATTCTTTGTGGAGAGGGGGGATAAAAAGCTGAAGGAGACGATGCCAAGCCAGTCCTGCCTGAGGACGTTGTGAGCAGAGAGGCACGTTTTCAGACCCGGCACAATGGTTCTGCTCTCCGCCGTCTACCTGCAACTCATTAGTGACCAAAACCCCGAGAAGCTCTGAAAAGAAAAGCTGTTTAGATAGAAGTTCATTTTCAGGAGGCCGGCGTGTGTGTGTGTGTGGGAGAGAGAGAATCCCCTTATTCTGTGGTGCTGCTTCACCGTCCCCCCCCTCTTAAATCCTGCACTGACAAGTGTTGGCTCACTCAGGCAGGTGTGTGTGTGTGTGTGTGTGTGTGTGTGTGTGTGTGTGTGTGTGTGTGTGTGTGAAGAAGATTTATGCCAGCATAGAGAGTGTAGTGAGTTGATGTGGGGACGCCGTGTGATCCCTCCCTCCTCACACTGCCTCATTGTGTGGAGGCGGAGGAGGAGGAGGAGGAGGAGGAGGAGGAGGTCTGGTCTCAGGCCAGTGCAGATGGCTATAATTTGATGACTGGCTGAGCCTGTATTTATAATGCTGGGAGGAAACTAAGAGCCCCCCCCTCTCACCCCTCTCTCTCGTGCAGCAAGGAGCCAGTGAATTCCCCCCTTGTCTCTCCCTCTCTCCTCTTCCCCCTCCTCTCCTGCCCGCTCTTTAAGGTGCCATCTAACAAAACTTCCGCAGAGAGGCCACAGAAGGCAGAGATGGACGGAGGACGCTGTGGTGTCCTGGGACTGGTCTGTGTCCATGACTCATATTCAGCTCACTACCAAATGAGGTTTTCTGGGCACACTCAGACACACGCCAACAACACACATCCTGAGTCACACACAAACACACACACACACACACACACACGCACACACACAAATTTGTGTCACCCTGCTTTGCATTGGTTGTTTTAGGAAATGGTTAGACTGAATACAGAACCACAAGTACAAAAACTCATTAAAGCTACAGTCCTGAATCTACTGGTGTTACTGGACCAGTGTGTCTCTATGTAGGTGGTGGTGTTACTGGACCAGTGTGTCTCTATGTAGGTGGTGGTGTTACTGGACCAGTGTGTCTCTATGTAGGTGTTGTGTTACTGGACCAGTGTGTCTCTATGTAGGTGTTGTGTTACTGGACCAGTGTGTCTCTATGTAGGTGGTGGTGTTACTGGACCAGTGTGTCTCTATGTAGGTGGTGGTGTTACTGGACCAGTGTGTCTCTATGTAGGTGTTGTGTTACTGGACCAGTGTGTCTCTATGTAGGTGTTGTGTTACTGGACCAGTGTGTCTCTATGTAGGTGGTGGTGTTACTGGACCAGTGTGTCTCTATGTGGGTGGTGGTGTTACTGGACCAGTGTGTCTCTATGTAGGTGGTGGTGTTACTGGACCAGTGTGTCTCTATGTAGGTGGTGGTGAGGTGAGTGTGGGCTGAGCTTCATTCCAAATGAATGAGAGTCAGCAGGGCTGTTGTGTCAGAAACAAACCAGAAAACCTGGTGGAACCTGAGTAATACTTATTGAGTGGGCCCTGTGATGGCCTGGCGGCGGCCTGTACAGGGTGTCTCCCCGCCTGCCGCCCAATGATTGCTGGGATAGGCTCCAGCATCCCCGCGACCCTGAGCAGGATAAGCGGTTTGGATAACGGATGGATGGATGCAGTACTATGTGTTGGTAAAGGTCTTCTGCCAGCTTGTTCTGTCATATCTGCTGGTTAGACACAACACCTTCACTTGTTCTTCTAACTCAACACTACCTACCTTCTTCTTCCTCATCTGGCTGCTATGATGAAGATTGACACATTATGCTCCCTGTCATTTTCCTGGTAAAGTCCTCCGAGACACCAGGCATCCCTATCACACCGCTGCAGTGTGCAGGATGTGGAGGTTCATGCATTGACTACTGTCCTGAATAGCCCACAGTAATCAGGTGTGAGGAAAGCACACACTTTTGCATGTTAAAGTCCAGCGTTGCAGCTTTAACAGAAGCACAGTTCAGCTCCTGTCACACCGGCGTCGTGCACATGTACAACACTGCAAGTAAATCAACGAGGCTTTTATTCAAACACAATCACTCTTTTTATGGTTATTAAAATGTGCTGAAAAAAAATGTGGAATGACTCGGCCGTTATGAGAGCAGGGATACCGAGTGTGTGTTTTCCTCTGTGAGTGCCGCCATGGCAACATGGCCCGAGAGCCAAACAAAGCATCTGCTGACGTCGGCCATGGTTAAAGCTGGGCTGGTCGGGCTATAAATAGTGGTTGTGTTGGTCATTTGTCTGCCTCGCTGGGCCGGGCCGGGCCGGGCCTGCTGCAGCGGGAATCATGACTCCTGGATGTAATTATATGAAGGATCGGCTGCTGGTGCCCACAGATACAGAACAGGGGAGCGTTTAGGGAGGATGGTGACATTTACTGTATGGCAACGCAGTAATTACCATGACAAGTAATTATGTCTCACTCTCCCAGTGTTATGAACGAGTGGGGACGGGGTGTGTAGAAACGCTGCTAGCAACCAACCTTAGTTGTACTGTCACGTCTGCAGCCAGCCGCTCTGCAGCCCACCGGCGTCTATCAGCTGACAGACTGAACGTGAGCAGCCCACAAGTCCGGCTGCCGTACAAACCAACGCCTGCCGAGTTCAACCAAACACCACACAGACATACCGCGTTACATGTTCTGATCCAGTCCTACGGCTCCACTGGGTGTCAGTGGTTTGCTAAAACTGAGTCGAGGTCAGGAATCAGGAACACGACGAAACATGGTTTCCCCCAGCCCACAGCAGTGCAACACAAAGACAAAAAACACATCCAAAAACTACAACTTCAAGAACACACATATATCTAAACTAACACATCTATACAAACTAAAAATAATCACTGTCCAAGGGAATGAACGCCAGCCAGGATGACTGTCGGAATTGCCAGTCTGCATGGGCTAGCAGTTAGCTCAGCCTGTCCCGCTTCCACATCCTGTCAGACCGCCCTCGGTGTTACCTCCTTGGGCGCCGCTCCAGGCAGGGCCGTGGTCCCTGGGCCACAGGACGCAGCAGACCAAGCTCTCCTAGCCGAACCAGCGCCAGCTCTCCCAGCCATCATACGAAGACAAAACTTAGACACAGACGTGGACAAGGACACTGCATGGACGTTACTGGGTGAGGCCGCTCCAAACGTGAATTCATGCCGCCATCTTCCCACACCGGAAGCAGAAAAACATCTCATTCCACACATCTGCAGACAGAGGAAGTCGTCTGGCTGAACCTGGGTTCTCCGCCATCCTGCAAAACCTGCAACTTTACACACCCACTACCTGTCATGAAACATGGCTAGATAACGACAACAGTTATCCAGTGTCCTGGAAGTCTCGTTGAGGTCATGGAAAACTGTAAACGTAGGTTTGGAAATTGTTTTTAGCCACTACTACGGCAAATTTTGTGAAATGAGATGAGACGCCTGGTCATTTCAACAAGCAGCTTAATGTCACACATTTAGACTTCATTAAGATGTCACAGTAATGCAGCCACATGGACAGACGCCAAGCTCAACATCCTCCTCACAACAAAGTGAAATACAAAAAATAAATAAAGTCCTCTCTCGAACACTAAAAATGGAGATATTTCTGTTACACTCACTGATCAAATGAAAACTTGTTGTGGAATGGTGTGTGTGTGTTTGTGTGTGTGTGTGTGTGAGACAGAGAACGCCTTTCCTTGCAGCCAGCGGTGGTCTGGACTGTTCTCTCTGCAGTGTTTTGCTCGTCTTAATGGTGCTGGTCAGGTCTTAATGGTGCTGGTCAGGTCTTATGGTGCTGCCCAGGTCTTAATGGTGCTGCTCAGGTCTTAACGGTGCTGCTCAGGTCTTAATGTTGCTGCTCAGGTCTTAACGGTGCTACTCAGGTCTTAATGGTGCTGCTCAGGTCTTAATGGTGCTGGTCAGGTCTTAATGGTGCTGCCCAGGTCTTAATGGTGCTGCTCAGGTCTTAATGGTGCTTGTCAGGTCTTCGTGGTGCTGGTCAGGTCTTAGTGGTGCTGGTCAGGTCTTAATGGTGCTGGTCAGGTCTTAATGGTGCTGCTCAGGTCTTAATGGTGCTTGTCAGGTATTAATGGTGCTGCTCAGGTCTTAATGGTGCTGCTCAGGTCTTAACGGTGCTGCTCAGGTCTTAATGGTGCTGGTCAGGTCTTAATGGTGCTGCTTAGGTCTTAATGGTGCTGCTCAGGTCTTAGTGGTGCTGCTTAGGTCTTAATGGTGCTGCTCAGGTCTTAGTGGTGCTGGTCAGGTCTTAGTGGTGCTGGTCAGGTCTTAGTGGTGCTGGTCAGGTCTTAATGGTGCTGGTCAGGTCTTAGTGGTGCTGGTCAGGTCTTAAAATGGAAATTTATCATGAATCAGACTATCAGCCTTCATCTTCCCACGGCAGGCAGGCGAGCTACCGGATGCTGTGTGGCCTTATTCCTCCCACCTTTCACCTCCCATTTCCCGTTCACACGCACAGATCTGGACACCACAACAAGCCAGAAAGCCCAGACAGATGAAAGCCTGCACGCCTCTTCTTTACGTCTACATTTATGCTGCTGCGACTTGTCAAACTGAGTCTTGTCCTCCGCTAAGCCATGGCTGTCATGTCTCCATGCGTCCTGCTGTTGTTTTGCTCGTCTCTTTTAGATGGAGTTTCTCCACTGAGGTCCGACTACAGAGTCTCTCTCAGAGACATCCTTGCCCTCTTTTCCAGGCTTTTTCTTCCCTTCTCACAGCTGAGCCAACACAACCACGCTGTTCTCTCTTTCACAGGGAAAGGTCATAATTTTTCCTCATGGCCGCTGCCCTCCATCTGTAAGTGTGAGTCTTACAGAGACGGAGCTGAAAAGTTTTAATTATTTCCACCGTAGGGAGGGGTCCACCTGCCGAGCCCGTCCACCCCGCTCTTCTTTCAAGTCTTTTTCACATTTCGGCTGGCAGGGGTGTGGAGATAGATGTGGATTTGAAAGGAGGCTCAAACGATGTGTTTGCCCTCACAATGCCACAGCCAGTCTGACAAACGGCTCCATAAAGCCTGCAGAAGTGAGTCCTGCTGAGCCCTGAGAAGCGCCGCTGCATCGCTGTTTTATGTGCGACTTGTGCTTCTGCCGTTGGCCATTGAAGTGCGGTGGTTTAGCAGCTGTTTTCTACGTGGCCCTGTGTTGAAAGGCCCGAACAGATAATGGCCCTGCGCCAGCGTGGCACCGTCAGGTCTGAAAGTGTGTTGTATAACGTGTTGGCCTCCTTTTCAGAGCTGCTAGCATGCTGTGATTAGCCTGTGAACGGTACACCGCGGTCGCTGCTGCCATGGCCTGGAAACACAGGTTGTCCCTTCAGCGCTAACTCTGGCCTGTCAGACTGAGAAATCCATTCATCTGAACAAAACCTGTGGTGCACATCTGCACCAGGACAGGAACAACTGAACAAAAACCCACTACCAACATTTACAGGGTTCCCCCTCTCTTCAGGAGACCACTTTCCAGAAACTGTCAATATATTTAGTGACATTTGCGTTGATATCCATGAAAGGTCACATTATTTACTATCAGCAGAAGCCTCACTGCAACCCCTTCAGATGCCCGTCACACACACACACACACACACACACACACACACACACACACACACACACACACACACACACACACATGCAGGAAGTGGTGGCTGAAGAAATGTTCCTTCTGCATTTTTTCCTGTCCTTCCTGCAGGAGCAGCCGTTTCCTTCAGACCACCTCCAGATGGACGTCCATGTTGTGGTGGTCCTTCAGACTACCTCCAGATGGACGTCCACATTGTGTTGGTCCTTCAGACCACCCCCAGATGGACGTCCATGTTGTGGTGGTCCTTCAGACTACCTCCAGATGGACGTCCATGTTGTGGTGGTCCTTCAGACTACCTCCAGATGGACGTCCATGTTGTGGTGGTCCTTCAGACTACCTCCAGATGGACGTCCATATTGTGTTGGTCCTTCAGACCACCCCCAGATGGACGTCCATGTTGTGGTGGTCCTTCAGACTACCTCCAGATGGACGTCCATGTTGTGGTGGTCCTTCAGACTACCTCCAGATGGACGTCCATGTTGTGGTGGTCCTTCAGACTACCTCCAGATGGACGTCCATATTGTGGTGGTCCTTCAGACTACCTGCAGATGGACATCCATGTTGTGGTGGTCCTTCAGACCACCTCCAGATGGACGTCCATGTTGTGGTGGTCCTTCAGACTACCGCCAGATGGACGTCCACATTGTGTTGGTCCTTCAGACCATCCCCAGATGGACGACCATGTTGTGGTGGTCCTTCAGACTACCTCCAGATCAATGTCCACATTGTGTTGGTCCTTCAGACCACCCCCAGATGGACGTCCATGTTTTGGTGGTCCTTCAGACCACCTCCAGATGGACGTCCATGTTGTGGTCGTCCTTCAGACTACCTCCAGATGGACGTCCATGTTGTGGTGGTCCTTCAGACTACCTCCAGATGGACGTCCATGTTGTGGTGGTCCTTCAGACCACCTCCAGATGGACGTCCATGTTGTGGTGGTCCTTCAGACTACCGCCAGATGGACGTCCACATTGTGTTGGTCCTTCAGACCACCCCCAGATGGACGTCCATGTTGTGGTGGTCCTTCAGACTACCTCCAGATCAATGTCCACATTGTGTTGGTCCTTCAGACCACCCCCAGATGGACGTCCATGTTTTGGTGGTCCTTCAGACCACCTCCAGATGGACGTCCATGTTGTGGTGGTCCTTCAGACTACCTCCAGATGGACGTCCATATTGTGTTGGTCCTTCAGACCACCCCCAGATGGACGTCCATGTTGTGGTGGTCCTTCAGACTACCTCCAGATGGACGTCCATGTTGTGGTGGTCCTTCAGACTACCTCCAGATGGACGTCCATGTTGTGGTGGTCCTTCAGACTACCTCCAGATGGACGTCCATATTGTGGTGGTCCTTCAGACTACCTGCAGATGGACATCCATGTTGTGGTGGTCCTTCAGACCACCTCCAGATGGACGTCCATGTTGTGGTGGTCCTTCAGACTACCGCCAGATGGACGTCCACATTGTGTTGGTCCTTCAGACCACCCCCAGATGGACGTCCATGTTGTGGTGGTCCTTCAGACTACCTCCAGATCAATGTCCACATTGTGTTGGTCCTTCAGACCACCCCCAGATGGACGTCCATGTTTTGGTGGTCCTTCAGACCACCTCCAGATGGACGTCCATGTTGTGGTGGTCCTTCAGACTACCTCCAGATGGACGTCCATATTGTGTTGGTCCTTCAGACCACCCCCAGATGGACGTCCATGTTGTGGTGGTCCTTCAGACTACCTCCAGATGGACGTCCATGTTGTGGTGGTCCTTCAGACTACCTCCAGATGGACGTCCATGTTGTGGTGGTCCTTCAGACTACCTCCAGATGGACGTCCATATTGTGGTGGTCCTTCAGACTACCTGCAGATGGACATCCATGTTGTGGTGGTCCTTCAGACCACCTCCAGATGGACGTCCATGTTGTGGTGGTCCTTCAGACTACCGCCAGATGGACGTCCACATTGTGTTGGTCCTTCAGATCACCCCCAGATGGACGTCCATGTTGTGGTGGTCCTTCAGACTACCTCCAGATCAATGTCCACATTGTGTTGGTCCTTCAGACCACCCCCAGATGGACGTCCATGTTTTGGTGGTCCTTCAGACCACCTCCAGATGGACGTCCATGTTGTGGTGGTCCTTCAGACTACCTCCAGATGAACGTCCATGTTGTGGTGGTCCTTCAGACTACCTCCAGATGGACGTCCATGTTGTGGTGGTCCTTCAGACTACCTCCAGATGGACGTCCATATTGTGGTGGTCCTTCAGACTACGTGCAGATGGACATCCATGTTGTGGTGGTCCTTCAGACCACCTCCAGGTGGACATCCATGTGGTGCTGGTCAGGGACAGGACAGGAGAGCATTGGGGTTCTTTGTGATGTTGGAGGAAACCCATGTGCGTAGGGCAAGAACATGCAGAGTCCAAACCGACAGGCCTAAGGAGAACATGCAACGCCCCAGTGGTGACACTGCCAGATGGGAATTGAACCCAAGACCTTCTTACTGCGAGGCAGCGGTGCAAGCTGCAGCTCAGCTTCCTGTTTAAACGTCCTGCCCACTGTGACGGTGTGGCTTTATTCCAGAACGTGTAAAGAGCCACAGTGGAGCATTTTCCTTTTAGAGGTGTCTTCTCACATACAATATAAACTTTGTTTTTAAAAAAAATTTTTTTTATTACAACACTTCTAATTCTCATAACAGCAGCGCCCAAGTCACAGTTTGTTCCAAGGCTCGGCAACTTCAGGTCCAAGAGGCCCGCTGGCTGTAATGACCTCACCCAGCCTTGCCGCACTGAAACACAAACACGGTGCTGAACAGAAGCATTGTGGGGACTCGAGCTCCACTGCCATTTACGACCACCAGCACAAAGCATGTGTCTGTGGGCCTGCCGCGGGCCTCAGCTGCCAGGGTCCCTGTGGGTGGCTCTTTTTAAATAACAAGTCCTCCACCAACACCTCCACCAACACCCCGCCCCCCGCCATGACATCACAGCACCAACCAGCCTATCACCGTCCTATCCCTCCCTTCTGTAACCGGTCCTGCCCCCTACAGCACACAGCTGGTTACTGCTTATGGAAAGTAAAACATTTATAATTTACATCACGACATCTGCTTACATCTGCAGAAACATCACGAGTAAGAACCCAGCTGTGTTTCACCACCATCGCCTGTTTGTAATGTACAGTATGATATCAAACCAAAACCAGTCTTCACATAAAACTCCATGAGAAGTTTCACATGCTGTGGTGGCTGGGGCTAAAACTTTTTTGGGGGGGGGGGGCAGCACACCTGATGGCTGCTTTAATGTCCACACAGTCACAGAGTTATTAAGAAGGGCAAGGTAGCCTATAGATTTTATCAGGGTTGGTAGACGGTGGATGATTGACAGTCGAGACGAGGCGTGGTGGTGGGTGTGAACATGATTGACAGCCACGAGAATCGTCCAATCACGTTAGATCAAAAAACATTAAAACAATAACAATTCACAGCCTATAAAAGTGGGAGTGTCTGGGGCGCACAGAACTGCGCCCTCTGGAAAATCCGAAGAAACCAATCAGACAGTAGCCTCAGGTCACCTGCTCGCCACAAGTTTGAGAGCTTACATAAGGTATGGTTTGGCTGGCGCCCCTCACCCAGGAAGTATATGTATTCAGACAGAAATCACCCAAACACCATGTGAACCAATATTTAATGCTGCTGACAGGCGCTCACAGTCATCATTATTTGCATTATACAACTACATTATATTTAACATGTTTAAGTAGATTTTCCTCTCTTGATATTTGAAGGTGGCGCCGCCCCAGCTCCCTGTACTGGCTAGCCGCCACTGCACATCATTTTGTGAGAAATGTGAACTCACAGATTCTCCTTTTCATTAATTTAGACAACAAATTAGAGCATCATAAGATGACAATGTCCACACTTCACTTGCATACAGCACTACTGAGAGAGAATAAATGATTATATGTGGTTACTGTGCGGTCCTATGTAGCCTACTGCTGCCGCCGTGTCTGCTGTGTGCTGGTCACAGTTAATGTAATGTTAATAGTTAGTTAAAGGATACGTTCCTGATCCTGCTCTTTGGTTTTGCAGCCTGGAATGTGAAGCCGTGGAAAGACGAGCGGGTTCCCTCGGCTGTGGGAGAGCCATAATGCTTAATGGAAACCATGTATTAAATTATGGAGTGACACGTTAGTGGTTCAATTGAAATTAAACATTTAAATCTTGTGTCTTGGTTTGTTTTTTTTGTTTTTTTTTGACTGAAATATTTATGCAAATCTGGCTAAAGTTCAATAAAGGATTTAGAAAATCTTTCTCATAATCCCACTTTGCTTTAAAAAACCTTCTCGAGATAAGGGAACAGAAAGAAAGTCCTTCCTCAAATGGATGATACTTATCTCCGTTTCAGCATGGATACGCCAGCCTCGTTGCACATTACTCATTAAGCGAGTTATTAGCTGGAAGAAATTAGCCGGTGGTTAATTACTGTCACTTACGTCTATATTCCTTACTGTGTCAACCCAGAAGTGAACCAGCAGGAGGGCTGAACTGAACCACCAGCAGGAGGGCTGAACTGAACCACTAGCAGGAGGGCTGAACTGAACCACTAGCAGGTGGGCTGAACTGAACCACTAGCAGGAGGGCTGAACTGAACCACTAGCAGGAGGGCTGAACTGAACCACTAGCAGGAGGGCTGAACTGAACCACTAGCAGGAGGGCTGAACTGAACCACTAGCAGGAGGGCTGAACTGAACCACTAGCAGGAGGGCTGAACTGAACCACCAGCTGGCTGCTCTGCTGTGACATCATCTGCTGACGAGTTACTAACCACATCACGGTCATGTTGGGACTTCAAGTCGGTCATATTGCTGCTCAGTACCGGG
Source organism: Lampris incognitus (assembly GCF_029633865.1). Taxonomy (NCBI): domain Eukaryota; kingdom Metazoa; phylum Chordata; class Actinopteri; order Lampriformes; family Lampridae; genus Lampris; species Lampris incognitus. Next base: position 3,162,138 of record NC_079216.1, on the reverse strand, counting down.
TCAAGTCTCTGTCATGAACATGGGCACGATGGTGCTGCAGCTTTCTAACAGGTTACTGGTTCTCCTGCCACCGCATGCGGCGGTTCAGACACACAAAACAGGCGATGTGGTGTCCCAGACAGGCCCCAGCACAGCACTGTGTTGCCTGTATGTGTGTATACATGTAATAGTCTACTACTAATACTACTACAAGTATACACGTATAGTCTTCTACTACTACTGCATGTATCCATGTATAGTCTACTACTAATACTACTACGTGTATCCATGTATAGTCTACTACTAATACTACTACGTGTATACATGTATAGTCTACTACTACTACTACTACTACTACTACTACTATGACTACTACTACTACTACTACAACTACATGTATACATGTAGCGTATACATGTGTAATGTATCTCACGTACACTGTTTCTGCTACCACATTGTTCCCATACGTCACAACACAGAAACCATCACGGCTTCATTTCACAGTCACATTCTGGCCATGGTCTGAATGTCTAACTGCACTCAGCTTTCAGCTTGTTTCAAACACTTTCACACCCACGTCCTGTTACGTCACTTCCTCTAACGGGTCTGTAGTGATGGGTGAACTTTTGAAACAGTGATTGAGAAATGCTTAAAAACCTTTGCGACTTTAAGTATGACACTCGAGGCATCCGGGTGGCGTGGCCATCTATTCCGTTGCCTACCAACACTGGGATCGTCGGTTCGAATCCGCTTGTTACCTCCGGCTTGATCGGGCATCCCTACAGACACAATTGGCTGTGTCTGCTGGTGGGAAGCCAGATGTGGGAATGTGTCCTGGTCGCTGCACTAGCGCCTCCTCTGGTCGGTCAGGGCAGTTGTTCAGGGGGGAGGGGGAACTGGGGGGAATAGCGTGATTCTCCCACACGCTACGTCCCCCTGGTGAAACTCCTCACTGTCAGGTGAAAAGAAGCGGCTGGTGACTCCACGTGTATGGGAGGAGGCATGTGGTAGTCTGCAGCCCTCCCCGGATCAGCAGGGGGGGGTGGAGCAGAGACCGGGACGGCTCAGAGGAGTGGAGTAATTGGCCGGATACAAAAGTTGATTTTATCCTGTAAGTTCTGCCGGTGTAGTCTTGTAGTGATTGATCATGTGACCTGCTGTTGCCACGTTTATTCGCTCACGAGTGTGCAGGTTGATTTCACTGAATCCTGAACTACAACCCTTCAGAGTTGTGTGTGTGTGTGTGTGTGTGTGTGTGTGTGAAACACTCAATATTTTGGTTTTGTCATTTCAGGGAATTGTTCAGGTCTCCTCTCATCCCGAATCAAGAATCTCAGCCTCATTCACCTTTGACCCCCTTGTCTTCTTGACACACCAGTAGCGTCATTCAGCCTCCGTTCGGCCCCTCCACCTCTCGTTATCGGCGTGACACGGGCTTGTCAGTGGGCTGGAGAACACGGCGCTGAGCAGCACACCGTGGCGGTAAATCACCGTGGCTGACCGTCAGCAGGGGTCGGAGGAGATTTAAGAGCTGGATGCCGGGGCGCCGCTCTGACAGGGCCGCCGTGTGTTACGCGCTGAGGGATGCTGGATGGAGACGAGCTCTGGTTGGACTCGGAGGCTGACGGAGCTCCTCGGTGGCAGCAGACGGCTCCCTGGGGTGATCCGTCTACATCTTTTTCCCTTCTGGGTACTTCTCTCTCTGCACCGCCCTCACTTGTTCCTGCTACTGAACCTCTCAGCAGGCCGCAGTACAGAACAAATAAATAAAAACACCAAAATCCTTCTACTGAGCCTCTCAGCCGGCCGCAATACAAAATAAATAAACAAACAAATAAATAAAAACACCAAAATCCTGCTACTGAGCCTCTCAGCCGGCCGCAATACAAAATAAATAAACAAACAAATAAATAAAAACACCAAAATCCTGCTACTGAACCTCTCAGCCGGCCGCAATACAAAATAAATAAACAAACAAATAAATAAAAACACCAAAATCTGCTACTGAACCTCTCAGCAGGCCGCAATACAAGAAAAATAAACAAACAAATAAATAAAAACACCAAAACCGTTCCTGAACTTCATCTGAAGTTCAACATCTGAAGGTAAGATTTAAACGCGTTATCGCCGCTACCTTCCAGACATTTCCAAAGCATTTCTTTCTATAGGCGAGGCCCCTCAGTCCCACCGGGGGCCGAGCAGGAGAACGGGGCTACAGAAGCTGCAGTGAAGTGGGCCTCCCATAATCCACATCCGGCTGTAAGGCCGCGCTGTAAAGTCCGTGTGTGCTGGAGATCAGAGTGTCCCATTAGACCTGTAATGAGAACCAGATGAGGACACACACACACACACACACACACGCGCCACTTCTCTGCTTCACAGTGACCCGCCATTGCCGCCCCTGCCCCACACACCCCTCCCCCAAAACACCTCTCCCTTTTACCCACAATCCATTGCATTTAGGGCCGACATAAATGCTTAGCCAGATGTTGGCTACCGAACCCTTCCATCAAGCACTGTTACTTTCCACTGTTCGAATTCCACACGCCCAGGGACACGAAACAAGCACGCCCGCCACGCTCATGCCCGTGTGTGTGTGCAAGCGCACACGCCTGCAGACAACTGCATGCACAAGTACAAAAGTACACAAGTACACAAGGATAAAAAGCTGCAATACACACCAACTAACAGACAATCAGACACACACACACACACACACACACACACACACACACTGGTTCCCCCCACACCAGCCAGACACCCCACAACCTGTCAATCATCCCTCTCCGCCCTGTTGATTGGATCCAGTTCCTCCCTCCTCTCACACCGCTCCTGCCCGGGACGCCCCGCCTGGGTCCACCCGGCCCCATCACAGCTGCCTTCGCTTTCATCAGCTCGCCTCCAGTTTGCGGTGAAATCTAAAGCAACCCCACCCCCTGCACCTCGCTGTTCCCGCGCTTCCTCTGCCCGCCGTTTTTTTTGGCTCAAAATAAACATGATGCTACGCAGAAAACCCGGGAACGCCACAAACCCAACTTAAACAGCACTTGAATGTTCCAGCGCTGACTTACTCGTCCACTTCCAGTTTTCCACAGGCTAATTCCTCCCGGTTGCCGAGGCTCCGAGACTGGAAAAGATGGATAGCATCGGTTTGGGTGGAAAATGCAGGTAGTCTGCAGTCAGCATGCGGAGAAATCTGCGTGGGGCCTCCGCTCGGAACAGGCTCCTGTTTCTCCTCATGTCGACCAAAGTCCTAACATGGAGGTGTGGGTCGACTGTCTTCTCACAGACCGACCCAGTACCCCAGATGTGTCTGTTCTACCATCTACACAAACCTGCACGTCTCCACACATCCAACCAGATTCCAACGAAATGAAATTACTGAAACAAGCAACATGAAATCATGGCTGTCTTGGAAATGTAAGATACCGCTGACCCAACAAGGTCAAGACAAGGTCAACACTAGAACAGCAGCAAAATATCTGCACACGCACAATTCAGAAATATTCCAACATCCCCATCCAATTTGGGCCTGTGTGGGGCTTTTCCTGCATTAGTTTTGGATCACTCCCGGTCTCATGCTTCCCAGTCCAAATGATGGAGAAAAATCTGCAAAGGCCCGGCATTCCCACCGAGTCTGACTAACATGCAGCACATGGGGCTTAGAACACGAGGTTCGACCCGAACGCCCCGCGCCACTCATTCACTACCCGAACCGCTTATCCTGCTGTCAGGGTGCGGGGATGCTGGAGACTATCCCAGCAGCCATCGGGCGGCAGGCGGGGAAACACCCTGGACAGGCACCAGGCCATCAAACAGGGCTGACACACACACACACACACACACACACACACACACACACACACACACACACACACACACACACACACACACACACACACACACACACTTTAGTACAGCTGACTCACCTGACCTACATGTCTTTGATTCACCTCACCTACATGTCTTTGGACTGTGGGAGGAAAGCGGAGCACCCGGAGGAAACCCACACAGACGTGGGAGAGAACACGCAAACTCCACACAGAGGATGACCCGGGACGACCCCCAAAGTTGGACTACCCCACAGCTCGAACCCAGGACCTTCTTGCTGTGAGACGACCACGCTAACCACTGTGCCACCGTGTCGCGCCATATCTATAATGGCTTAAAACATGTACTGCCACAGTGGGAGAATTTCCCTGCAGGGGGCGACATGCTCTGGTTTTCTGGTCCGATCGCTCGCCGACAGCAGCCACTTCAAATACCGATGTGTCCCAACACACAACCACTGCTTGCATCACTGTCTCTCCCGAGGACCGCCGGGGTGCTAACAGATGAGGCCACAACGGATAAGACACCTTTAAATCCACCTGCTGCTGCATCGCCGAGAGAGTGTTTGATATGCATCTGCATCTATATTTGCAGCTCACATGTTTTATAGATAATGTTAGCCATTCTCTACATCTCAATGTTAAACAATCCAATCCACTGTGCAAATAACGTCTTGATGCATGCTTAACAATCCAGGTAAGAATGTGCAAGAGATGTGCAAAGTAACTTTCTGTCAGTCAACTGAAACCTGATAAATCTTTTCCTTTTTCCATCAGAGACCGGCCCGACCCACGTATAACTGGATGACAGCTGCCGATTCTGTTTTAAAACTGTTCTCATTCAGTCTAATCTTTCTCATTTCGCCCATCTCCACCCAGCAGTTCCGGGTTTGAGGCAGTGTTATCTGTGTCCTCCTGACTCCAGCCCAAGCTGAGATTTGAGGTGCACGTGGGAATGCTTCATAAGAGGAAGCTGAAGGTGGGCTGGGTTGAATTTCATACCAATTTGGATTTTCTTGATAAAATGGTGGCAAGACAGGAGAGATGACAGTAAGACAGAATGAACAAGAAAAACACAGGAGAAAGAGAGAGAGACAGAGAGAGAGACAGAGAGAGAGAGAAAGACAGTGAGAAAGAGACAGAGCGAGAGAGACACAGAAAGAGACAGCAAGAGAGACAGAGAAGAGAGACAGAGGGACAGAAAGAGAGACAGCGAGAGAGAAATTGAGCGAGAGACAGAGACAGCAAGACAGAGGCAGCAAGCGAGAGAGACAGAGACAGCGAGAGAGAGACAGAGATCTTGAGAAGATGGCTGATCGTGAGCAGCCATGCACCACTTGAGCTCTGAAATTAATAGTCAAATCTATCTGTTTTTAACGAGAAAGACTTCCAAATCTTCTGAAACAGAGAGAGACAGACAGAGTGAGAGAGACAGAGCAAGAGAGAGAGAGAGAGACAGAGAGAGACAGAGAGAGAGACACACACACAGAGAGAGACAAGAGAGAGAGAGAGAGAGAGAGACAGAGAGAGAGAGAGAGAGGACAGAGAGAGAGAGAGAGAGAGAGAGAGAGAGAGAGACAGAGAGAGAGAGAGAGAGAGAGACAGAGGGAGAGAGAGAGAGAGAGAGAGACACAGAGAGAGAGAGAGAGACAGAGAGAGAGACACAGAGAGAGAGACACACAGAGAGAGAGAGACACAGAGAGAGACAGAGAGACACAGAGAGAGAGAGAGAGAGAGAGAGAGACACACAGAGAGACAGAGAGAGAGAGAGGAGAGAGAGAGAGAGAGAGAGAGAGAGAGAAGAGAGAGAGAGACACACAGAGAGACAGAGAGAGAGAGAGAGACAGAGAGAGAGAGAGAGAGAGAGAGAGAGAGAGAGAGAGAGAGAGAGAGAAGAGAGAGAGAGAGAGAGAGAGTGGGCAACATGTGGTAAGAGTCACGAGCAGCAGTAAAAGCCACAACACCACGAGTTCATGAGGCTCACCGAGCCTGCAGGGCATCCCAGAGGCAGAAACAAACAAACTATTTGGAGAGATAACAGCACTCAGAGAGCAAGAGATATGATGAGAGAGACCAAAGGAAAAGAGGATGGGAGATTGAGGAATACCTCTTCAAAAATTTAGCCAAGTCAGTGCAGAAAGACTGACAGAAACAGTGGAACATTTGTTTTTTGGTCGTGTTTGTGTTCCTGAAAGGTTCAACACACAACTTGGACAGAAAGGCAGACAGGTACTTTCACCTCCACGCTGCATTCCGATGAGAAGAGCCCAGACTGCTGCTCAGCAACTTCCACGGCCTATCAGACCGCTGTAATAACCAGCAGCGCACCTCATCATCTGCCAATCGTCTTGTCGTTTCATTTGAATTAATTTGCTTACAATCTTCCTCTTTGTGTTATGCAGAGTCTTCCTCACGCATGGCCAGTGTTCTGCTTCTCTGAAAACTGCTTGCCGTGTTTGAACAGTTTGTGTGCACCACAGGCTCCATATTCTTAAAGCCATATTGTGTAGTTTTTCTATGAACCTATTGAGATCTGGAGTTTGTACACAACAAATTGAGACCTCTGCTGCATCAATAATGAGCTCTGGGTAGTGACAAAAAAGGGTGAGGTTGCAGATACAGGTGGCTGAAATTAGTTTCCTCCATAGGGTGTCTGGGCTCAGCCTTAGAGATAGGGTGAGGAGCTTGGACATCCGGACGGAGCTCAGAGTAGAGCCGCTGCTCCTTTGAGTCGAAAGGAGCCAGTTGAGGTGGTTCAGGCATCTGATCAGGATGCCTCCTGGGTGCCTCCCTTTGGAGGCTTACCAGGCACGGCCAACTGGGAGGAGACCCCGGGGTAGACCCAGAACTTGCTGGAGGGACTACATGTCCAATCTGGCCTGAAACGCCTTGGGATCCCCCAGGAGGTGCTGGAGGGCGTTGCTGGGGAGAGGGACGTTTGGAGTGCCCTACTTAACTTGCTGCCACTGCCACCCGACCCCGGAGAAGTGGCTGAAGATGAGTGAATAAATGAATGAATGCATGAATGAATGAATGGTGCATCAATAGACCACTTAATACCACTGCTATTCAACTGAATACACTACAAAGACAGGATATTTAATGTTCAAACTGATAAACTTTGTTTTTTTGCAAATATTCACTAATTTTGAATTTGATGCCTTTGATGTCTTTGTAGTGTATTCAATTGAATATAGGTGGAAAAGGATTTGCACATCATTGTTATTCTATTTTTATTTCCGTTTTACACAACGTCCCAACTTCATTGGAATTGGGGTTTATACATAAACATCTAAAATCCTGTGAACTTCGTGTGGACACGCAACGTACAACATGGCCTCACGCATGCCTTGGTCTTGCACAGCTACACCCCTTCATCACCATCAAGCCTTTTTCCAGTGTGGCGGTGCTGTGTGTAAATGATTTGATGGTATCAGAGTCAGAATCAGTTTTATTGGTCAAGTGTGTCTATGCACAAGAGGAATCTGACTCCGGTACACAGCAGCTTCTAACACTTGCAGATATCACCCAGACAAAAAAACAAAACAAAACGAACAAGAAAAAACCAGAAGAAATAAATGGAACAACATCAGGTCAGGTCAGGTCTGGTGGTTTTGGTGCAAATTGCTCTGTAGTGCTTGCCAGAGGGTAGGGGTTCAACAGACTGTGACCTGGGTGTGGGGGGTCTGTGCTGATTCTGCCCACCCGTTTCCGGGCTCTAGAGGTGTACAAGAACTTCAGGGTGGGCAGGGGAGCTCCAATGGTTTTTTTTCTGCTGTCCTTACCGTTCGCTGCAGCCTATTCCTATCCTGTTTTGTAGCTGTGCCGAACCAGACCTTCATGGATATTCACAGATTCAATGGCTGCAGTGTAGAACTGGCTCAACAGTTCATGTGGCAGACCAAATTTCCTCAACTGCCGCAGAAAGAACATCCTCTGCTGGGCCATTTGAGGATGGAATTGATGTTGGTCTCCCACTTCAGGTCTTTGGAAATGCTAGTACCCAGAAATTTGAAAGTCTCCAAGGTTGACACATGGCTGCTGGATATTGTGAGGGGGAGTAGTGTCTCCTAAAGTCCACTGTGATCTTCACAGTCTTGAGCATGTTCAGCTCTAAGTTGTTCCGACTGCACCAGAGCACCAGCTGCTCAACCTCCCGCCGATATGCAGACTCACAGTCATCCTGGATGAGTCCGATGACCGTAGTGTCATCTACAAACTTCAGTAGATTAACAGCTGGATCCTTGGAGGTGCAGTCATTCGTGTAGAGGGAGAAGAGTGGCTGGGAGAGGACACATCCCCGGGGAGCACCAGTGCTGACTGTCTGTATAGAAGTGACTTCCCCCAACCTCACCTGCGGTTTCCTGCCTGTCAGGAAGCTGGTGCTCCACTGACAGATGGCAGGGGATACAGACAGCTGGGAGAGTTTGGAGGACAGGATTTGTGGAATGATGGTGTTGAATGCCGAGCTGAAGTCTACGGACAGGATCCTTGCATGTTGCTGGGCAGTCAGGGTGTTGAAGTCTGTAGTGCAGTCCCATGTTGACTGTGTCTTCCATTGACCTGTTTGCCCAGCAGGCAAACTGCCAGCCGGTGTCCTGTGAAGTTCTTCAGGTGGGCCAACACCAGTCTTTTGAGAGGCTTTGTGACACAGATGTCAGAGCGAGAGGCCTGTGATGATGAGCTATGCCACACCTACAGATGGCTGGAGCAGACTCTGTGCATCAAAGCCACATCGGTGAACTAAGCTTTACATACAGCAGCAACAGCTTGGTGGCTTCATTTAGATTTATGGGCCCATTCGTTCGTCTCATCCGGGCCCAGTCGGGGTGCACAATATTGACACGGCTGTCAAGAGGGTGATGAATTCAGGTTTGGTGGAGTGTGGTGTTGAAACAGGGCATCAGTGGGAGAGAGAATGAGATTATTAACAGCGGTGAGCTGGAGAGAGAGAGAGAGAGAGAGAGCGAGAGAGAGAGCAAGAGAGTCACTGAGCATCAGGGGAAAAGACAAAGAGAGGTATGTCTTCTTTATTCACTGCTGGAAGGCAAAACTCCCTCTGTGATGGGGTTTCTGCCTCAGCTGAAGACTCCACATAACAAAGCCCCAGACTAAAATCAACGTACCACCCCACCGACCCAGCACGCCGCACACACAGCAAAACCTCAATCAAAGACCCGCCAAAAAGAAAAAAACGTGACGGGGTGCAGGCTGAAAAAGATGGACCCCAAGGATGTAAATTCATACAGATGGCTGGTAATTCCAAATATTTATGTATGCAATGATTTATTTGTCGCAGAAAAATGAAGCTGCTTCTACAAAGTGCGAGCCAACTCTGTTTCACGTCTTTTCTCTGCTGAAGGTCGCCTTCCAGGCATTTTTACTGCATCCATCCAACATTAATAATGCAGACGCTTCTATCTTCAATTGAACCAACTAAATCAAATTATCGTTATTACATAAAACTAGAGTTGCTCAAATAGTTTTTTAGCAGACTGTTGGCTGCAAGAACAGAGCCAAGGCCAAGTCTTATTCTAAGACAGCAGTATGAGAACGGTGTGTGTGACACCATGGCTTCATCTGTACATCAGTTTGGTGCCACAGAAAAAAGAAGAGAGATGATCGCCGAAAAAGTGATGAAGGTGATTGACCATATGTATGTAAACTGGTCAACCTGTTCATATTACTGCAGCAACATTTAGATGAATTAAAGATGAAAAAACTCAAAGTTCCTGTCCAGCCTGCAGCCATGTCAAAACTGGTATCATTCTTCATCTATATTCATCGGGATATACCTTCTGTATACTCCCCGAATTTTTAACTTTTATTCAATCATTCATCATCAGCAGCTTCTCCAGGGTCGGGTGGCGGTGGCAGCAAGCTAAGTAGGGCACTCAAGACATCCCTCTCCCCAGCAACATCCTCCAGATCCTCCTGGGGGATCCCAAGGCGTTCCCAGGCCAGATTGGACATGTAGTCCCTCCAGCGAGTTCTGGGTCTACCCCGGGGTCTCCTCCCAGTTGGCTGTGCCTGGTAAATCTCCAAAGGAAGGTGTCCAGGAGGCATCCTAATCAGATGCCCAAACCACCTCAACTGGCTCTTTCAATGTGAAGGAGCAGCGGCTCTACTCCGAGCTCCCTCGGGATGTCTGAGCTCCTCACCCTATCTCTAAGGCTGAGCCCAGACACCCTATGGAGGGAACTCATTTCAGCCTCTTGTATCCACGATCTCACCCTTTTTTGTCACTACCCAAAGCTCATGACCATAGGTGAGGGTTGGAACGAAGACTGACTGGTAAATTGAGAGCTTTGCCTTCCAGCTCAGCTCCCTCTTCATCACAACGGTCCGGTACAACGTCCGCATTACTGCTGAGGCTGCACAAATCCAACTTTTATTGTATTTTAATTTATTCTTATTGTATTGTTGTTGCACTTCTTTTGTTGCAGTTTTCAGTTTGCAAAAAAAAAAAAAAAAATCATATCACTGCTCATTGTATTTGTACATGATGAATAAACTTTTGCCTCACTATGCACCTTCCTATTAGATCTGCTCTGTATCTAGATATAGTACACACACACACACACACACACACACACACACACACACATATATATATATATATATATATATATGCCTGTATATGGTGATGTGAGAGCAGGTGTGTTGTGTGGTTGTGGTAACATGGTGATACAACTTAAATGTTGTCATTTCCTGGTCTTAAAGTAAAGTGAGACCATTTTCTGAACTTATTCCACTGTTTTAGTGACATGAACAATGAATGTCTCCATCTGCTTGGTCATCATATCCACATTACTCATTATTCATTGATCATCGTTTACTGCTGTGTAAACATCTTAGGAAAGCACCAGTAGTCCTCCACTAAACACCACCTCATCATCCACATGGAGGTGTTCACTCAGAGACGTGCTGATATTTGACTTCAGTGATAAAGCTCAGCCCTGCTTCATATAATACACATTCACACCCAGATGATATTGTTACCCAGCATGCACCAGGCAAAGTGGAAAACACTGATTTTTCATTGTTATTCAGATAAGAAGGAGAAAAATATATTCCTGTAGACTTCTTTTAGACCAGAGACTGGTATACAAACTTCATCACAGTCTACATACATACATACATACATATATATATATAATCCAGTGAGTCAAGTAAATTCTTTATGAGACGGTACAAGCCTGTTTCATGCCATAAGCAATCATCAGCTCATAAAAAAATTACTTGACTCACTGGATTATATATAAATATATATATGTACATATATCTAAACACACACACACACACACACACACACATATATACATACATATATATGTACACATATGTGTATTAATACTGAATTTTTTCTCTTCCTTTCATACATTTTATGTTTCTATTGCACATTATAGAAAGACAATTTTAGTGTGTAATTCAATGTTTTATACATAATAAGCCAAGTACAGAAGCGTTATCAAGAGAAGATAAAATAATTTAGATGAGCTGTTTTAGTCTCAGGACACAGACTGGATTTAGACCTGATTTCAGTCAAACAGAATGTTCACCAGTCAGGTGAGTTCTTAAAATCCCACCTCCGAGTGTAATACAGGCAGTTTACGGGCCTCCGGCAACCTTTTCCTCCTCCGTCCTCCCTCCCCAAGGGACTCCCCACACTCCTCCATCTGAAACCTTCATCTCGGTTTGTTCATCATTAGCTTTGCTGAGTAGCCGATCTTATAAAACCAAATGACCTTTCCTTTAAAAAAAAGAAAAGTGGGATGATTATCCTTCACATCCCTCTCCTCATTTGTGAGGAAAGGAGGTTTGTGAGGACGAATCCCTTTCTGTTCTCATTAAAATGAAAATGATACACTCTTTAGCTGTTAAAAGAAAGGGAGCGGAGGCCTCTTACAGAACTGAGGAACCGAAATTTAAGTGTCTGCAGATGTGCTCGCTGCTGCTTATCTGCTAAGGAAGCAAAGACGGCTTGTAGAAAAGTGAAAATGTCCATAAGACACTAGATGAGCCACACACGCCTGTCTAACATCCCCACGTACCGACCACATGAAGACCAACTAAGATGAACATGCTTGTCTACAACTACTCTGCAGGTCTCAACATGCATCTACTGTCCATGTAATGACGAAAGAGGATGCAACTGAGGACATCCACCCAGATCTGCTTTTCAACAGGGATTATTACTCTTAACAACTGTCCCCCCAGATCCCAGACCTAACCACACCAAACACAGACCCACGCTTAACAATCTCAAGTCCACACTGAGGCCAAAATCCAGATTCTGTTTAGATTAAAACATTAAATTGGCAAAGCATAATAAATATTTTATCAATGAAATCTGAAGATGTCATTCAAGAAGATACCCAATACACTGGATGAACACGTGTCCAAACAAATTCTCCTTAAATGTTCTCATTTTCCCAGTTGATTAACCAACCAACCAACCAACCATCCAACAATACCGACCAACCATCCATCCATCCAACCAACCAATCAACCAACCAACCATCCATCCAACCAACCAACCATCCAACCGACCAACAATACCAACCAACCATCCAACAATACCAACCAACCATCCATCCAACCAACCAACCATCCAACCGACCAACAATACCAACCAACCATCCAACAATACCAACCAACCATCCATCCAACCAACCAACCATCCAACCGACCAACAATACCAACCAACCATCCAACAATACCAACCAACCAACCATCCAACAATACCAACAATACCAACCAACCATCCAACAATACCAACCAACCAACCATCCAACAATACCAACCATCCAACCAACCAACCAACCAATCAACCATCCAACAATACCAACCAACCAACTAACTATCCAACCATCCATCCATCCATCCATCCATCCATCCATCCATCCAACCAACCAACCATCCAACCAACAATACCAACCAACCATCCAACAATACCAACCAACCATCCATCCAACCAACCAACCAACCAACCAACCAACAATACCAACCAACCATCCAACAATACCAACCAACCAACAAACCAACCATCCAACCAACCAACCAACCAACCAACCATCCAACAATACCAACCATCCAACCAACCAACCAACCAACCAATCAACCATCCAACAATACCAACCATCCATCCATCCATCCATCCATCCATCCATCCATCCATCCATCCATCCATCCAACCAACCAACCATCCAACCAATCAACCATCCAACAATACCAACCAACCAACCATCCATCCATCCATCCATCCATCCATCCATCCATCCAACCAACCAACCATCCATCCATCCATCCATCCATCCATCCATCCATCCATCCAACCAACCATCCAACCAACCAACCAACCAACCAACCAACCAACCAACCAACCAACCAACCAACCAACCAACCAACCAACCAACCAACCAACCAACAAACCATCCATCCATCCATCAATCAACACCCAGCAGCAGGAGCATGATAAAGTCCAGCTTAACATCAACTCAGGATCACCGGTATCTTGACTTCACAACAGTCTGAGTCTGAGTGGGATTGGCGTATTGATAGTTCTGTCTTTTACGAATACTCCGGTCTGGATTTACGAGGAGTAAAATTTTTTGGCAGTAACACCAAAAATGTTGTCGTGTTCTCTGGATTGTGGCTCATCATAGTGTCATGTTTTTTGGAGGTTTGTGAGAACATCCTCCCAACAGATCATTTTCCAGCCAAACAACACAAGCAAACTCATTTGTAGGGTATCTGAGTTGTAATTAAAATTCCTCCAGATTTTAAGACGTTTTTGGGAACACGTGTTTAAGGAACTTATAGGAGTTTCTCAGTGGAGCTGAAGAGACCTTGAAATGAGAACCCTTTGCATATGGATAAACATAGGAGTTCAAAGCCATTGATGAGATTACGGCAGCTAATTCGAGTCAGACATTCATAATGACTTATTTACAGTTTATCCATCATTTGTGGGTGATATCTTTCTTTTTAATTGTGTTCATTGTTTTTGCTACAATGCCCATGCATAGATCCCATTAAAAATCCCGTTATAAATCCTTTCATAAATCCATTTCAACCAATTTTTCAATGACAAAAAAAAACAACATTTGCGCCTGTCTCAACTTAGCGTCTAACAGAAGTCAGACCAGAAACAAAGAGTCGAGCAATCTCTCTTTAAAGACGGCTGTGAAATTCTGAGATGTGCCAATCTTTCATTGCACAACTCAGAGAAGGAAAAGTTTCAGAAAATCCACTGAAACAACTTTCCAACTGGCCATGAATTAAGACGTGACTTTGTGCAAAGATGACCCAGGGAACATACTGGAAACCAGCCCAGTGGCCAGGAAAATGCTGGAGAAAGCCAAGTCAGCCCCTTTCAGATCCGTGTCAAATAACATGGTTATCTATGACACAGGCAAATTCCCTGTTAACTCACGGCTTTCCTCTCTTCCAGATGGATCGACCGGCAACAAAGAACTTCTCACCTGCCTTCAGCCATGTCTCCCTGTTAGGTTTACTGCTGAAGTCTTAAGCAGTCAATGACAAACTCCAAACTCTGATAAAAGTCATGAAAATATTGCATTGTTTCTCCTACTTGGCCGGGTTTGTGTTGTGTCTGGAAAATGACTTTATGGGGATTTTAGCTTTAGTCAGCAGGGAGTTTTGGTGAGGGTACATTCAGTCTGGTTTCCTGCCGTTGACCCAAAAAGCAGGGCGTGGTGTTGAGCGCCTAAAACAAAAAAGCTCTTATGTAGATGGTCTATTAGCATTACCTTCATGCGTTCCAAAGTCCAAAGCATGCACTAATATCATGTGGCTGCAAACCCATAGGTCGAATGTACACTGAAAGCTAAACTTGTACTTTATGAATCGTACAGATCCTACTTAGCCTCTCCTGAAGTCGAGTCCTGTCCATGTGAAAAGTTACTGGGAAAATGAAACAAATTCCAGTTCTGATCCTGACTGGAACTCCCCCACAGTAATTCTCTTCAATTAAAATCAGCACATGTTGAAAATACAATGACAGATGAACGACTCTATTTGTCTGTTCAGCCCCATTGCACATCAATATATCAAAGCCCCCAGACACTCGGGAAACCTCTTTTTGGTTGGAAGAGGAATTTGTGCTTTATGGCGCTCTTTGATGGAGGGAACCAGAGAAGATAATTGCTGGCATAGATTTTTCTGCCAGACATTATTGCGAGATAACAGTAAAATCAATGTGTGCGAGGAGTCGTTTATCCACGAGGCACATCTCAGCCAGCCACTTCTGCCATCAAGATGTTTGTAGAACAACAAAGCACATAAATATGGATTTAAAGAAATAATAATAAAAGTGGAAAAATAAAATAAAAGTGTGAAGATAGAAGAACATTTGTTTTAACCACACACACACACACACATACCCTCAAGAACCCAAACGTCTTCCAGACTAATCTCCTGAACCATCTTGCCACATAATAGCTGAACATAAATGGAGGAGACACAGTTTGCCGTTAAACACAATGACCCACAGTGAAGAGGAATTGAGGAAAATATTTAAAAACTGTCAAGCTGAACACACGACTACACATGCAGACATACAGAAACACACATTTTGTGGGTCTGAGAAAAGGAGGAATATGTATGTTAGGTTTTTACAGCGGAGCTCCTCTGCAGACTCGGCCATGTCAGAAACTAGAGGTGGTTTTTGGTTGAAGGAGAAAAGAAAATCTTTTTTTAAACCATTATGAGCTGCAGGGTGACTCCACAGCAGGAGGAGAGGGCTGTAGCAGAAAACCGCCCTTCTACAAAACAACGACACAAAAAGTTATTTTTCAGATGACTTCTGTAAAAGGAGTCTTTGTGTCCTCCACAAATGGTGCTGGACGACTCGCGGCGGAGGAAATGGAAACAGAATGTAATGTACCCGATGGGAGGAGGGGATTCTCTGGCCAGCGGGGAAAGATGTATTTTTGGGGTGAAAGAGCTGCCTTTCCAGTGTTTCAGAACTCCTGTTTGGCCACAAGGCCTTGGCTGGCCGTCAGGGGCGTTGGTCTTGTTTCCAGAGGCGTCATTTTCTCTGCGATGGCGTAACTTCTCAAGACCTTAATAATGGGTTTTATTTTTATCGGCCTCAGTCAACTGATGTGGCAACAGTCATGTTCAGTCAGACGACATGGCTCAAATAAGTCACACATAAAAAGAAGATGCATGCATTCATTCATTCTCATTGTGCCTGTTGGAACAAATAAGACTCGTCCTGGAATGACACACGGCTCAGAGCTGCTACAAAGAGACACCATACAGCTAATGGACACTCTACAACAACCCCCAGCTCAAATATTTCTGTCAGTTTCAACCTCCACTTCAGGGAAAGGAATTGAACGTTTCAGCCACTTGTTGGCATTAAATGCCTGGCTTTCCTCCACAGGCACTGCTGAAAAACAGAGCTCCATGACAACTTCAACCTGTTCTGGGAGCAACGAAACCATTTCAGACTGTACAGGGTTCATGTAAACAGGGTGGGGGTCCGCACGCTTGCTGACAACTTTTTTTTCTTTTTTGGACCCCCCCCCCTTTTTTTCCTCCCCAATTTTTACCTGGCCAATCACCCCACTCTCCAAGCCGTCCCGGTCGCTGCTCCACCCCCTGCTGATCTGGGGAGGGCTGCAGACTATGTTACAACTACCACATGCCCCCTCCCATATATGTGGAGTCGCCAGTCGCTTCTTTTCACCTGACAGTGAGAAGTTTCGCCAGGAGGATGTAGCACACAGGAGGATCACGCTATTCCTCCCAGTTCCCCCTACCCCCCGAACAGGCACCCTGACCAACCAGAGGAGGCGCTAGTGCAGCGACCAGGATACATAACCACATCCGGCTTCCCACCTGCAGACATGGCCAACTGTGTCTGTAGGGATGCTCAACCAAGCCGGAGATAACACAGGGATTTGAACCACCGATCCCCGTGTTGGTAGGCAACCGAATAGACCGCTACGCTACCCAGATGCACTTGCGGCCAACTTAACCTATGGGCTCCAGCACCTCACTGCTGTTATTTGGAAAGTGTCAGGAAAATCTGGGTAAAAGTAGAGCAATCTGTTTTACCCAGGACAACATCACGGATCATCCCCAGCACCCCCCCCCCCGCCTGTCAGAGATATCTCACACAAGCTAAAGATGCAGATAAAAGGGATTGATGAGATATTACTATATGGCACCAAAAGTTTCGACTTATCCAAACAAAGCAAGGGCATGCTGACTACTAACACCCCCCCCCCTTTCAGCTCATGTCTCCCTCTGCTTACTGGGTATGGACCCTCTGCTGCTGATACAGCCCACCCCGGACAGTGAGGAGCAGCTCCAAGGTCTGCAAGGTGGTCCTAGTTCTCTGACATCAATGCAAAAACAATAATAATGCATGTGTCTTGTTTACTACTGTCAACAGGCTAACAAACCCTCCTGTGGCAATAGCCTCTGGATTTTTATTAAGCCTGGGCTTCAATTAATCTGCCTCCTTTTTCAATGACAAAATTCAGAAAATAAGGCAGGCAGTCGGTACCTCCATACTAGGTAGGGGGTATGTGTTGTCCCTGTGTCCACCTAAAATCAATTCAAATAGCATGACATAATTTGATCCCATCAACAATGAAAACTTGGAGGACATTATAAAACATCAGAAATCCTCCTCCTGCTTCCTTGATATTCTGCCAACAGGCTTTTCCAAAAATGTTTCTAATTGCATGGCCTCAGATCTTCTACAAATTGTCAACATGTCTCTTATCTCAGGTTTCATCCCACAGGCCCTGAAAACTGCAGCCATCAAGCCACTCTTAAAAAAAGAATAATCAAGACACTTCCCTCATGAATAATTATAGGCCCATATCAAACCTATCTAACCCTAACCTCCCATTTCTGAGCAAAATCATTGAAAAAGCCTAACCCTAACCAGCAGCTGAACAAGTTCTTGGCACTAAACAGCTTGTTTTGATGTCTTCCAGTCGGGATTTCGACCACACCACAGCATGGAGACTGCTCTTGTTAAGGTTTTAATGACATCTACTTAAACACAGACAGTGGCAGAATCTCAGTCATGGTATTATTGGATCTCAGGGCTGCATCTGATGCAGTCGACCACAACATATTACTAGACCGATTGGAAAACTGAGTGGGACCTTTGTGGCAGAGCATAAACTAGTTTGAATCCTACTTAAAGGCCAGGGACTGCTTTGTGTCTATAGGTAATTATAAATCTGAGCATACAAAAATGACCTGTGGAGTGCACCAAGGCTCTGTTCTGGGGCTGCTTCTGTTTATTATCTATGTGCTCCCACTAGTTCAGATTATGGACACAACAAAATATATTACCATAATTATGTAGATGAGACACAGATTTACATAACCATTTCACCAGGGGAACTATAATCGCATACAAGCAATGAGCAAGTGAATTGAACAAATCAACGTTTCGATGTCTCAGAATTTTCTTCAATTAAACAAAGATAAAACGGAAGTAATTGTATTTGGAGCCAAGGAAGAACAATTAAAAGTCAGTGCTGAGCTACAATCGGTAATGTTAAAAACCACATACAAGTCAGAAATCTTGGTGTAGTCATGGACTCAGACCTGAATTTCAATAGCCACATTAAGATAATTACAAAGTCAGCCTACTATCACTGAAGCATATATCAAGAATTAAAGGATTTATATCTCAGGAGGATTTGGAAAAACTTGTCCATGCATTTATCTTCAGTCGATGCGACTACCGTAATGGCATCTTTACAGGTCTCTCTCTCTAAAAAAAAAAAAAAAATCAATCAAACAGCTGCAGCTGATTCAGGCATCTGCTCTAGTCCTTTCTAAGACCAAAAAAAGTAGATCACATGACTCCAGTTCTGAGGTTTTTACACTGGCTTCTTGTCCATCAAAGAATTTATTTTAAAATACTGCTCTTGGTTTATAAAGCGCTGAATGGTTTAGGGCCAAAATACATTTCTGACCTTCTGCTACATTATGAACCATACAGACCTCTGAGATCACCTGGGATAGGCCTGCTTTCTGTCCCCAACGTCAAAACCTAAACATGGAGAGGCAGCTTTCAGTTTTTATGCATCACATATCTGGAACAAACTTCCAGAAAACTGCATGTCTGCTGCAACTCTCAGTTCTTTAAAATCAAAGCTAGAGACTTTCCTGTTTGCCTCTGCCTTTTATTAAATCAAATTTGAAGCTTCTGATGATCATCTTACCTGTAACTTTTACTTTTTATTTGTTTTTGAATGTCTTTTTATTGGCTCATGTTGCTTTCACATTTTTTCTTAATGCCTTTTATGTTTTATGTAAAGTACCTTGAATTGCCTTGTTGCTGAAATGTGCTATACAAATAAAATTTGCCTTGCATTGCCTTGCCTTGCATTCAGTTTGTCAAGGGAATCAGAGACAAAACCCGACATGTTCACCAGGCTCCTTTTAACCCAACAGGACTATACTGCTAACATGGCTAATGGCATTTCTACTGCATGCTAAATGCAAATTTGTCTCAATTGCTGAATGTTTAAGATTATTTTCATCTTCTACTGTAGGCTTCAATGTTGTGGACATACTAAGCATTTCTGTATTGTGCTGGCGTCCGCCTCAATGAAAATATCAAGTAAATGAAGCCAGAGGAGGAACGGATGTCCAGCATCTTAGTATCTTAATACGAAATGAATTAATCCATTCCAATGAACGGTCATTCATCTTCCCACATTATCTGGAGTCACATGTCTTCTAGATGTCAACACCAAGTCAAATGTTTTCTGAAATTTTCTGACATTTGGCCATTAAAACTGGCATGCTTGCCAGGTTTGCTCTCCATCTGAGATGTCTACAGACGCAACGTGGTGGATGCATATCACCATGTGCTGACAGTCTGGTTGTTTTACGTATGTTTTTATGCTGACGCTCATTTGAAGTCATGGCACTCATCGTGAAAGTCGGACTTTAATGAGCTCTGGCCTTTTGTTCTAAACTCGTGGCCATTTATTACTAGCATTCAAATGAGGTTGAAGAACTCGTATCCACAGGCTAAACGAAACGGCCTGTACCACTGACTGCTAATGACTGCCGCTCCATCTCACAGCAGAAAAACTGAAGTAGGAGTCGTTCTGCTGAGGGCATGCTGCACCAGCTGGCATTCATGTGTTTTACAGATTTGCTCGACTCACTGGGTAAAAAGGGCTGTGGGAATAAATAGATTTATAAGCCAGTACAGTCGCTATATGCACATCTGGGTGTATGTGAAGGACACGTTTACAATAAATATCTTTAACTGGGAGGCATCCAGGCCCGGTGTTTAGATGCATCTCAGCAAACTATACACAGCTGGGTTTAATATCAGTGTGTTGTATGGTTTACTGTTGGCGGTGTGACATGCTATTTACACATGTGCATCACAACTGCAACGCCGTGCTGTTAACTGTTACCTGCCACTCCCCACCGTGTAGTATCAGATTTAAACAGGAAAGATGGAAAAATGCAATACAGCATCAAAACTGTGAATCTTTTTCAAAACACGGTTGCATTTGTGTTGTCTCATTCGAAGGTGAAAATGCCTTTGATTTTCAGCGGTCTGCATAGTTTCCACCTTCTCTCCATCCCGTCCCAGGTCTCTGTTCAGTAGACCAGTCACCACGCTTTTTTTTTTCTTTTTGAATAATAAAGAAAAAGTTTCTTGTTCTGTACATTCACTTTCTCCAAGGGGATGAATTGTCTTTTTGGGGAGCAGGTAGTATTCTGTATTCTGCTCAGGTGCAGCAGATGGGAATTAAAAAAAAATGTATGGAGAAATAGATAGATGAAGAGGAGAAAGGAGATGAGAAATGGGACAGAAAGGGGAAGTGTGGAAGAGGAGTTCAGTTGAAGTCATTTTACCTCGGTTCAATTCACTTCTGTTCCGTTCCAATCAGATCAGTTTAGTTTAATTCAGCTCAGTTTGGTTTAGTTTAATTCAGATCAGCTTAGTTTAATTCAGATCACTTTAGTTTAGTTCAGATCAGCTCAGTTTAGTTCAAATCAGTTTAGTTTAGTTCAGATCAGTTTAGTTTAGTTCAGATCACTTTAGTTCAGATCAGTTTAGTTTAATTCAGTGTAGTTCAGATCAGTTTAGTTTAGTTCAGATCAGTTTAGTTTAGTTTAGGTCAGATCAGTTTAGTTTAGTTCAAATCAGTTTAGTTTAGTTCAGATCAGTTTAGTTTAGTTCAGATAAGTTTAGTTTAATTCAGTGTAGTTCACGTAAGTTTAATTTAGTTCAGTTTAGTTCAGATCAGTTTAGTTTAACTCAGTGTAGTTCAGATCAGTTTAGTTTAGTTCAGATCACTTTAGTTTATTTTAGTTCAGACCAGTTTAGTTTAGGTCAGATCAGTTTAGTTCAGATCAATTTAGTTTAATTCAGTGTAGTTCAGATCAGTTTAGTTTAGTTCATATCAAATCAGTTTAGTTTAGTTCAAATCAGTTTAGTTTAGTTCAGTTCAGTTCAGTATGGCTAAGTTTGGCCGTAAATGTCAAGTAAACCATCACACCATCCTCCTCATCCAGTTCTAAAGCTGTAGGCTAAAATCAATCCGACAGTTTGCCGATATGAATCTTATCGCTTCCTCCTAACCCTTTACATCCATTTAAATGACCCATCGCCAGGACCAAACACGCATCTTAATGTCAGTTTTCACTTTAAGACTTTTTAAAGTGATTTCTGAAAGTTTGTGAATCATCAGGAAAGGGGACATATCTGTTTCACAGGACACCTACTCAGTTAGCGCCTGCTCCATTATCATCCTGGAAGCTTTTTCTAAACTGCTGCAGTCACAAATACATTTTCCAACCCAAACCTTTTCTCTCCAGACTCAGACATTCAGATCTTTTCCAAATGACCTCATTCATGAGGCAGTGCTACAGGAGTCTAGAACGGGTTCTGATGGAGACCACCCTCAATATTTTACGGCTGTACTTTTAAAAGAATGCAGAGCCGGACTCTTCTTCTCTATGTAAAATCATTATACTGATTTGTGAATGAACCGTATGTCTATAAGTTAAGATTTCCCATAAGTAACCGAGTGGATCCAAAACCACATGCTCTAAAACAGCCTATTTAACATTGGGGGTGGGCTGTACTAGAACACAAGGTTTAATGTTGGGGGTGGGCTGTACCAGAACACAATGTTCTAGACTTCTAGAGTCAAATGGGTTTGGATGGTGTGCAGGTACTGCACTGTCAGCTTAATATGGATATCTATAAATGTTTCAGAAAATGAAAAAAGAAACAGAATTTCAGCAGATAACAGCAATGACCCAACCTTTGAATTTTGAAATACTACAAATTGTTGGAACATTAACAAAAAAAAAAGGGCATTAAAATTAATATAGGCATTGAACGTTAAAATATTGCTCCCTGGTAATACAAAAGTTACCGTTTTTACTATTTTTTCCATGCGGGTTAGTAGGGTGGCAAGAGATTTTATTTTTTTCTCTGGTGGCAGAAACTCTGTGTCGGCGTAAAACTCTTACGTTACGGAAATGTTTCCTGCTACTGGGGTTAGACTTCATCTCCAGTAGAATTTGCTTTAGATCTGTTTCCCGTATCATCTAGCAGACCAGAGTAGGGCCGCCGGCCGGCCGGCCAGCAGTACACAGGAACAGATGTTGGGTAATGGCTGAATGTTCCCTGGCAAGAATATGGATCCTCAATTTGTCAGAGACTGATGGGAAACCAAAGCATGTTCCAACCAGAGCTGCATTCAAAATCGATTTCACTCATCAGTGACTTTTCTAAACGCAAGCGGGACCTTGACAACATCCTTTTTAAACAAAAGGAAAGCATCCCCCTAAACTGCGAGAAAGACAGGAGCTGGCACAACGGATGCATAACAAGGAACAGTAAAAAAAAACAGACATAAAGCTCTCGACAGCTGCCAGCAGGAGCGAGACAACATTGTTTTGACCTGCTGTATGAATATCAGATGCACCGGACTCATTTGAATTATTATTGTCATTATTTTTTAATATTAATATTATGAAGGTGTCCAGGTGGCGTGGCGGGCTATTCCGTTGGGGATCGCCAGTTCGAATCCCCGTTTTACCTCTGGCTTGGTCAGGTGTCCTACAGACACAATTGGCCGTCTCTACGGGTAGGAAGCCAGATGTGGGTGTGTGTCCTGGTCGCTGTGCTAGCGCCTCCTCTTATCGGTCGAGGCACCTATTCGGGGGGGCAGGGGAACTGGGGTGGATAGCATGATCCCCCCACGTGCTAACTTCCTCTGGCGAAACTCCTCACTGTCAGGTGAGAAGAAGTGGCTGGTGACTACACATGTTTCGGAGGAGGCATGTGGTAGTCTACAGCCCTCCCCGGATCAGCAGAGGGGGTGGAGCAGCCACCAGGACGGCTTGGAAAAGTGGGATGATTGGCCAGGAACAATCGGGGAGAAAAAAAAAAAGGGGGGGGGGATTACCTAATCATGTATCCTCATCCTCTTGATTGCAAAACTATACGTATAACCTGCAGTGTTATTTCAAAGAAATTATTCCAAAATTTAAGAACATTTGAGTGACAACCCCCCCCCCCCCAAAAAAAATTGTTAGCCCCTCTTTGGACACCTAATTCAAAATGTCTGCTGACATCACAGCCCCCCATCATGTGACTGCATCATGTGACTCTGCTGTGGGATCTCTTCCTCAATATGATTATATCCATCCATCCATTACCCGAACCACTTATCCTGCCCCCAGGGTCACGGGGGTGCTGATGCCTATCGCAGCAGTCATTCGGCAACAGGCGAGGAGACACCCTGGACAGACCACCAGACCATCACAGGGCACACACACACACACACACACACACACATTCATACCTAAGGACAATGTAGTACGGTGATTCACCAGACCTACATGTCTTTGGACTGTGGGAGGAAACCAGAGCACCCGGAGGAAACCCACGCAGACACGGGGAGAACATTTAAACGCCACACAGAGGACGACCCGGGATGACCCCCAAGGTTTGACTACCCCGGGGCTTGAACCCAGGACTTGAACCCAGGACCTTCTTGCTGTGAGGTGACCGCGCAAACCACTGCGCCACTGTGCTGCCTCGATACGAGTCTCTCTAGTAATCTTGCAGACTATGTAGGCTGCTTGGAACAGCTCCAAAGCTGTGAATGGAGTTTTTAAATGGCTCACACCAAGTGGTAGTCACATCCCATTTCAGAAACGATAAATACAATCGACTTGTGAGATCGGTCCGGAGGCTCGTCTTCTCCGAGAGTCATTGATCATTATGGTTGACCAAATGGGACTGCATGCTGAAAGTACCTGTTAGTTAACCTCTGTCAGAAGTTCGACAGCTGCGCTATAAACCACCTAATGAGAGTGTGTACAGATGTGTGTAGAGACAGATTGTGTTTCTCTCTTTGGTCCATGAGTCAGGACTGCAAACTGAACCTTCCTACATGTCCAGGCATATTTTGGAGCTGAGTTTTTTTGGCATTGCAATGGCAATGTCAGATGCCAGGAACATATTTTTGCTCACAAGTAGCTTCACACTGGATCAAGTCTGAGTCCTCCCTGGAGCAGCCGTCCAGTCAGTTAGCACCGACTTTCCCATCAAAACACAAAACACAGGGTGTCCGGGTAGCGTAGTGGTCTATTCCGTAACCTACCAACACAGGGCTTGCGGGTTCGAATCCCTGTGTTGCCTCCGGCTTGGTCGGGCATCCCTACAGACACAATTGGCCGTGTCTGCGGGAGAGAAGCTGGATGTGGGTATGTGTCCTGGTCGCTGCACTAGTGCCTCCTCAGGTTGGTTGGGGCATCTGTTCAGGGGGGAGGGGAAATAGCATGATCCTCCCTCTGGTGAAACTCCTCACTGTCAGGTGAAAAGAAGTGGCTGGTGACTCCGGAAGTATCAGAGGAGGCATGTGGTAGCCTGCAGCCCTCTCCGGGTCGGCAGAGGGGTTGGAGCAGCGACCGGGACGGCTCTGATAAATAGCGTAACTGGCCAAGTACAATTGTGGAGGGGGGGGCAGACCCAAAACGCAACGGATAAGTTGTGGAAGACAGCGAATCTTTACTTCTCCAGCTACGGAAAATGAGCTCAAAAGGTTTTCATACTCTACAATATGTTTAGTTTAAGGTGGTGAGCTTCACTTCCATACTGTCCATTCTCTCAGGTTGCTTTCCCTGATGGAGGTGACGGGGAGTCCACTTTTACTATGACTGCAAAATGTAAAGTATGATTTTGGTTTACAGAGAGGATGTTTTTCGGGTATGGCAGCCAATCCATTAATGAATGAGCTAATCAATAAAGTATAACGCTGTGTACAAAAGCAGACAGCCAGTCTGACAAGAGTTCACGATTTAAAACTTCCTTAACCTGGTTCTTCCTCTCCATCTACGTCTCTCACTCTTGACTGAAATGAAAAAATTTTTGGACCTCCCCCCTTTTTATCCCCAATTGTATCCAGCCAATTACCCCACTCTTCCGAGCTTTCCCGGTCGCTGCTGATCTGGGGAGGGCTGCAGACTACCACATGCTTCCTCCTATACATGTGGAGTCACCAGCCGCTTCTTTTCACCTGACAGTGAGGAGTTTCACCAGGGGGAGGTAACGTGTGGGAGGATCACGCTATTCCCCCCAGTTCCCGCTCCCCCCCCGAACAGGTGCCCTGACCGACCAGAGGAGGCGCTAGTGCAGCGACCAGGACACATACCCACATCCGGCTCCCCACCCGCAGACACGGCCAAGGATGCCCGTCCAAGCCGGAGGTAACACGGGGATTCGAACCGCCGATCCCCATGTTGGCAGGCAACAGAAGAGACCGCCACGCCACCCTGAAATGAATTTTCTTAATAAAACCAATAGTTCACCTTAGTTCAACTTTTCATGTGTGTGGAAAGAGGACATGAAAACTAAAATGGCGTCGGTTGATGAAGTGCCCCTCCGGGACTCAAGCCCATTTCACAAAGAGGCCCACTGCAACAGAGCAGACGGCATGGCAGGGGTCTTTACGCAAGCAGCCATTCTTCTTTGGCAATTATTTTTCCCTTTTCATACGATCAGAAAATCGGTTGATATTTCTGTAATGGATGGAGGGAAATGAAAACAGCGTGAGCTTTGTTTTCTTGATAAATAATAAATTCATCTGCATTAGAAAACCAGGGAGCCATGAAAATCAAGCTTAATTTTCCCCCCTCAGGCTTGGCCTTAAGCTAATTACCAGCCGATGGTTTCACCATATGGGTAGCAAATGACTTTCTCTCAGACCCGGCCAATTAGCTATTCCCTGGAGGTTACTCAACCAAGGACCGGCTATTAGGCAGGAATGAGTGAGCTGAAGTGTTTCTAAGGACCCACGGCTTTCTTGGAAAACAGATTTTCGACACGATGTCTGAGATTCACATCATCTCCATCTCAGACTGACACGAGGAATGCCAATGGATCAGCCAGTCAAGTGTCAAGTACGTCTAACAACTTATAAATCACATTTCCTCACTTTGTATTTTGTCAGGTTTGACCCTCTGGAAGTGTGTGTAGTCGATAATCAGCCTACATAATGTGTTTTT
This sequence comes from Lampris incognitus, assembly GCF_029633865.1. NCBI lineage: Eukaryota > Metazoa > Chordata > Actinopteri > Lampriformes > Lampridae > Lampris > Lampris incognitus. The sequence continues at coordinate 3,135,757 of NC_079216.1, read as the reverse complement.
AATTCTTCTTCTCTGACCCGTGATGTCGGCAGGCTAGACATACAACACAGGAGAAGTGCCAGTGTGTCCCAGACAGATAATCTGCAGGTGGAGTTCAGGTTCTCGACCTGCAAAGACAATCTTTATTAATTATCAGGAACCACTTTATAAGAGGCGTGTCTATTCCATTGCCTACCAACACGGGGATCGCCAGTTCGAATCCCCGTGTTACTCCCGGCTTGGTCGGGCATCCCTACAGACACAACCGGCTGTGTCTGCGGGTGGAAGCCGGTTGTGGGTATGTGTCCTGGTCGCTGCACTAGCGCCTCCTCTGGTCAGTCGAGGCGCCTGTTCGGGGGAGGGGGGGGGAATAGTGTGATCCTCCCATGCACTACGTCCCCCTGGTGAAACTCCTCACTGTTAGGTGAAAAGAAGCGGCTGGCGACTCCACATGTATGGGAGGAGGCATGTGGTAGTCTGCAGCCCTCCCCAGATCAGCAGAGGGGGCGGAGCAGAGACCGGGACGGCTCAGAAGAGTGGGGTAATTGGGCCGGATACAACTGGGGAGAAAAGGGGGGGGGGACCACATAATGACTCTGCCCTGTGGATGATCTGTGGGGTGACAGGAGCACAGGGTATGTGTTGCACATTTATAGCCCCCCCCAGTCCCTCTCTTCTGCATGCTGGATCACAAGGAGACTCGGAAACGAAAAAGGACAACATGTACCTGATGAGACAGAGACAGACAAACAGACACCGACCTGTTCGGCAAAACATAATTAGCTTGATCTTATCGATATCAGTCTCGGATAAGCGTTATAGTGACAAAGGAAAACAAAGAGACAATGAGAGCGAGGACTAAGAAGAAGGATGTGGTCCAGAGAGTGGCTGAGGCAGATGCTAGCCGAGCGGATGTGACACGTCCACCAGTGAGTCCACCAGATTACTATAAACCCCAATGAATTCTGGTGTCCGACATCCATGACTGTTTAATTTCACATCATGTACACAGAAATCCTGAGCGTGACGGGCAGGATGACGGGTGTCAGGTGTTTACCCAGTAACGACAGCATCCTCTCACCATATGTTCTCTGGCCAACTATCAACAATGTGTTTAAGTCCATCCATCCATCCATTCATCATCTCAACTGCTACCTACAGGTCTTTGGACTGTGGGAGGAAACCGGAGCACCCGGAGGAAACCCACACAGACACGAGGAGAACATGCAAACTCCACACAGAGGACGACCCGGGACGCCCCCAAGGTTGGACTACCCCGGGGCTCGAACCCAGAACCTTCTTGCTGTGAAGCGACCGCGCTAACCACTGCGCCAACCGTGCCGCCCAAAATGTGTTAAAAGTTTTATAAGAAATGATTACATGCCGTCACTAGACAGGAGAGCAGGCTGCTGCAGTTTAACCTCTACACCGAGCAGTTACTCCGTAATGTCCACGTTTAAACCAGCAGACCGCTCTCTCTCTGCAGTCGCTCCAATAACCGGAGGCTTGTCTGCAGAGGAACGCTGCAGGTCCATTTCACGTCTTTTGGCAGCTGTGTGACTTGATGCTCCGGGGTCAAACGTGGTCAAGCCTCCCTTTCTTTAACTTCGCATTCCGCAAACTGACAAAAACAAAAACCCAAATCCGAGCAGAGCCTGAGAACGGGACTGCAACGTGGGCCACAAACATCTGGATCCTCCTCTGGCTCCGCAGCTGAATTCTTTGGTGAGTTCAGAAACTGTTGTCAGAGACTCAGAGGCTATGAAAGCTCCACCGAGCCTCTCTCTCTCTGTTTTCCTCTGCCAGGTATGACACCACATCGCGTCGCAAGACCAACTCTGCAGCAGCGGTTGACTTGTCTCTTACGTAACCATCGTTCGTTTGTCTAAAGCAGTAAATAGAACCGCAGTAGAGACGGACCCAGCTGTAGAGACGGGCCCGGCTGCACAGCCAGTCAGAGGGGGCTCCATGGGACGAATCACCCCGAGTTCATCTGAGCCCCAGATGACGACATGAATCTGGCCTGCCACACACACACACACACACCTCCTGTCAGCCCCAGCTGAAGCAGTGTGCTCCTGTCTTGCCTCTGCTGTCTGTCTATATTTATCCTCCGCAGTCCATCCGGTCTGTCGTCTACCAGATCTGCCCCAGCCCCCCTGTTCTGGTGTGACTGAGCCGCGCCTCTGACAAGCCCGTCTGGCAGCAAATTACTCACAGCCCTCACGGTCCCTCATTGCTGCCGATGAGGACTTTCAACGAGATGAGAGCCGGCGTTAATCTGGCCTCCATCTCAGCACCATGTGAAAGGGCCTCTCCTATAAAAACCACACCGGCGTGTTGTTGGAGCAGCAGTCAGAGACGCGGATTCATGTTACACACTCCATAAAATGACCCTACACTCCTCCGGCATCAGCCTGATTCAGTCAATTCACAACACTTCCTGTTCTGCTTCAGTCCAAGCACTGGTGGCCGTTTTAAAAGACTAAAGTTTGTCTCATCCTTTCAAGACGGGTTGAGGACAAAATATGTGATGAAGGAAGTTTGAGGCTCCACTAATATTTCATTTCACATAATGTGGCACACTGTCACTCATGGTCCATAACCATACGTAGTTATGGAGATGTGGCCTCCAGCCTCACATTAACACCAGAACGACCGGGACTTCACTCCTACCTAGAACGACCATGGGCGGACCGCTGGTGTTTAAACTCTATATTGTGTCAAGATAAATAGCTAGCTGAGATATTAATACCTTACATATGTTAGTATGTCCTTTAGGAAACCAACTGACACCAAAATTAACATTTTAACAACTTTAATACTATTTTTAAACAATTTAAAATGGCCGCTGTCCAACGCCGTAAATACTGCAAGGCCTCGCTGGTAGTCATGGTGCGTCTGTAACCAGACATGTTGGACATCATCACACACCACGTTTAGACTATTTGTCTCCAATGGAGGACGCTAGTGTGTTTCTAGGACACAGCAATGAACTTCACACAGGATGTCATAAATACTGACATGACGCACACCATCACGTGCAAATTATGAGACAGTCATGTTGACCGCCCATGGTCATTTTAGGAAGATCTTATCTTAACTTTTTTCTTTTTTGTGTGCAATTGATCTAAAACTCGTTTTAAATGCAAATATACGCAATTTTAGGAGAATTCGGGGAGCGGCAGGTCTGTATCTTTTTTTTTTTTGACAAAGTTTTTAAACTTTGAAAATCCAAGAAGACGGTCCGGTCCGTCTTGGTCGTTCTAGGCTTGGCTTGACTCTTTGGACTTCTACCTTCTCCAGACCCAAAGTTAAAACGCTTTTAAAAAAGTGTTCAACCACTCAACTGAGCGGAGTCGCTACACTGGGAAAAGGGGAGAGATGGGGGTGTACAATTTACAAAAACGCACTTCGTATGTATGACTTGAGTCATGTGTGTTACTCCTCTGATCATGTGTCAGACATGTAGAACTCTTTTAATTCTGACGGACGTAAAATCTAAAAGTTTCAGTCATGTTAAGGACCAACGAAGACGTTATGTTTTGTTTGGAAGCCCCGGCCCCTTCGTAAAGACGTCAGTGGTTACTGCTCACTATGCTGTTGTCCAAAGAACTTGTGCACCAACGTGCGTCCCAACCGCATGTGTATATGTGAGAAGCTTCTGCTTTGTGTACCTTGGCTCTGCCAAATGACGGACGCTAAGCAGGTATGTACTTGGATGGGAGACCTCCCGAGAAAACTACTAAACTGGTATATCATATATTGAACTTAAATAAATTATTTTTTAGAAAACACAACTTTAATATGTGCAACTGGTGTACACAACTTTTTATCTAACTCCAACAGACTATTCTTTCAGTGTACTGAGGAACAACGGGACCCCTCTCTTTATAAGAAATCACTTTCCACGACTTCTGCTCCAGCACACCTGACAGCTGCTGCAAGTCAGAGTTTTACTGAAATAGCGCCACCCGTGGCAGTACATTTCTCATGACGGTGTGAACACAGACGTGGGTTCATCGTTGTGGCGTTTGACACTACAGCAAAGACACCAACAGTCTGTCAGTGGGCCGTGGTTCTTAGCTGCTGATGACACATCTCAACACAGACATGTGGATAAAATATGACATCACACCTTTAAACCGTGCTGGAAGTCAGCCATCTCAACTGGTAAAACACAACAGTATAACCTAACATTACGCCGGGGACCTCAATACCATTTTCAGGACATCTGATCAATGCCCTGAAAATGTCCTGGCCCTGTGATGGACTGGCAGCCTGTCCAGGGTGTCTCCCCGCCTGCTGTCCAATGACTGCTGGGATAGGCTCCAGCATCCCGCAACCCCAGTTGGGATAAGCAGCTTGGATAACGGATGGATGGATGATCATCATTTTCCAGGTGTTTTCCATGACTAGTCTACTAATTTCCAGATTGTCCAGGACGTGTGGGGACCCTGGTCGGGATCGCCGCCCTGTCCTGGAATTCTCTATAGATGGTTCCTGCCTGACCTTGTACGACCACGATGAGATGAAGTTCTTATCTCAAACAAACCCAATAAATCATCTCCGCTCAGCCCGTCACCATCGAGAAGACGCAGCCGGGCAAGGCCAAGGTCTAAAGCGGTCGGGGGGAGCGATGACAACGGCGTAAATAGTCACGGTTGAAGAAGAATAACTAGAACCCGACTGCGAGAGAGGAGGAATCTCGTGATGCGTGTGACTCATCCGCCTCGCGGGATGGAAGCAGTGCCCATGCCAGAGTCGTCTTCCTCTAAATTTACCACCGTCTGACTCATCTTCATGTGTTCAAACTGCCTCTGTGGCGGCCGGCCTTCACACACGCCGCACAAAGGAAGTCTCTCTCGGGGGTTCATGCTACGTGGGACTCAGAGACAAAATATTTAACACAAATGTGTTTGGAAGCTTGTTAATGTTTGTCAGTCTGTTTGGTGTGGTAGCCTGAAGATCAACTTAACGGCCTGTGAAGGAAGCTCAGCAGAGTTCGGATGTGATGGGAGAAGACCAACGCTGTGGTTTCACCGCTCTTCCTGCTGAGAGCTCAAATAGCTGCAGTGCATTCTGGGTGTTTGTTGTTTTTTTTTTGCGAGGGAAGTGGAAGGGCACTTTGATGAAAGCTTCCAGCCACGGCCGCGTTACGAATCAGCTCAGCCCACTCCAGATGTTGGAGTGGAAACCTCAGGCCCTTCTAACACGTCTCAGATGACTCAGCCCCCGACGCGGCAAACATTTCCCATGATTCATGCCGCCGCTCCGCTGCCTCACAGGCGGTAGATTTATGTCGGCCATGGGCTCTGTCATTTTGTCTCCGCTAATAAGAGCGTGCAGCATTCTTCATCACGTCCTCAACAAGGAGTAGGCTTTCTCTTACCAGATCTAATTTAGATCTCCGCCATGTCCGTCTACTGAATACAAGCCCGCAACAGATTAACAGCAGCGGCTGATAATTACACCCGCTGATAATACCAGTGATAGACCTGCAGTGAGATGGTTGAGAACTAATCTTCAGAGGTGGACTGACTCTGTTCATTGTTGTCCATTATGTAAGGGATAGGACATTTGGATTTTGTTTTCATTCTAATTTCTTTTCACCAGATAACAGAGACAATGGCGGACAGAAAAGAACTGGATCCTTTTTCTCCAGCCAAAAAGGGATAATTCTGACCAGACAAACGACCAAAAACCCAGCGAGGCCGCTTGTATCGAGAAATCTGCTCATGCATAATTCCTGCTTATTGAAAAATTGGCAATTCTGTGATGATGAGAAAGTGGAAACTGGAGTTTTGATTTTGGCCACTGAACTCCCATAAAGCTCTTATCAAAAATAAACACGCCGGGTACAGTGTCTGCTGAGGGACAGAATACTAATCTGACAAAACCCCCGCCTGGAATCGAAAAATGTCCACTGCTACAGGTGTTAGCCATGCTAACATGCTAACATACATATATACATATCATACACACACACACACATACATACATACATGCATATACACACACATACATACATTTGTACATACATACATGCATACGTACATATATACATGCATATACACACACACGTACATATACATACACATGTATATATATACACATACACATACATTTGCACATACATACATACACACTTGTACATACATACACACACATACATACATATACATTTGTACATACATACATACATACACACACAAACACATAGTATCTATACATGCCTGTGGTCTGCAGACCTGCTTCAATGACATCATGAGAGTGGTACAGAATCAAGACGTCCAGATAAAAACCAGCAGAGGTGTCTGGAGTTTTTCATTTCAAGGACCGCCCTACTTGCAGAGGTATGCATTATGAGGTGATAAGGCTCTCTGTATGTCTGTTCTATGTTCTAGGTGGCGCCGACGTGGTGCAGAATGAAATGTATCGGCCATGCTGATGAGGAGATTCAACAGACAGGTGACGGAAAGACTACTGAATACTTGTCACCATCCAGATTTTCAGTGAATGAAAATACATGTAATATAGTTAATAGTAATCATAGAATAAAGATAATGTTATTTTCAGGAAAAGCACATATGTTAGCATATTTATACCACTTATATGATCCAGTAGATGTCTTGTCGTTGTTTGTTTGTTCAAAGAGATGAACTTGGATACTGTACCTTAAAACTTCTCCATACTGCTTGGTACCCTGTAGAAATCTGTCCAGGACCCCCAGCAGACCCCAGACCCTGCTTTGACAACACTGTACTGCATAACACATGCCCTTGCTAGTATTGGCATTGTACTATTACTACATTCTCTCATTTGATCAATAAAGATGTTGTGTAAGCCCCCCCCTCCCCACAGACACACCTAGCTTCCTACAAGACAGTGTCATAAGTGCACCTTCATGATGCCAGAACCTGTAAGCAGTTGCAGTCCTCTTATGAGGTGTAAAGTCTGATGTGGGAAGATAACCAGACAGATTCTGATGTGCTGCTTTGTGCCCTTGAGCAAAGCACATATTCATAACACAGTCCTATAAGACAGTATATATGAATACCACGTCCACTCACTTCAACAAATGCTGACCCCTGCTCCAAAAACGAATGTGCACTTAAAATGTGTTGAAGCTACACGGCGAGGAGTGGTCATCAGTAATTCAGGAGGCCCCCAAACCGAAGTCTCACCCCGGTCCCAGTGTGGTCCACGACCGGACCACCTTGCACTGAGGCAACCCGTCTGTATCTGATTGACATGGATAGGGTTAAAACAACATCGGGGCATTTCACCAGATGCCCTTTGATCCCCGACCCCGGGCAGAGTCCACGTCTATGTTTGTGTACAGGACCTCTTTGTGTATCCACTTGGAGTTGAAATGAGTCCTGTGTGTGTGGGCTGATCACAGACCTTCAGTATAATCCCTGCAGCCCTCTGCTGACAGCCACCACCGCCTCCCAGACGGCACTGTGGGAACAGATTCCCCGCCAGCGGAGAATAGGGTTCTCAAGATGAGGCAAGGGGGGGGTATCTTTCTCTCTCTGTTTTTGCATCAGAATGAGAACAAACTGAGCTGTGATGTTGCTTTTATCCGCTATGACTTTGGCAGCTCTGCCAGCAGTGTTTTCTAAAAGAAGGTGGATTCTCTCCACCGGGTTTTTCTCTCCCCCCCCCCCCCGTTTTCTCCCCAGTTGTACCCGGCCAATTACCCCACTCTTCCGAGCCATCCCAGTCTCTGCCCCACCTCCTCTGCCGATCCGGGGAGGGCTGCAGACTACCACATGCCTCCTCCGATACATGTGGAGTCACCAGCGGCTTCTTTTCACCTGACACTGAGGAGTTTCACCAGGGGGACGTAACACGAGGGAGGATCACACTACTCCCCCCTCAGTTACCCCTTACCCCCCAAACAGGTGCCCTGACTGACCAGAGGAGGCGCTAGTGCGGCGACCAGGACACATACCCACATCCAGCTTCCCACCTGCAGACATGGCCAATTGTGTCTGGAGGTAACACGGGGATTCGAACCGGCGATCCCCAAGTTGGTAGGTAATGGAATAGACCACTATGCTACCTGGACACCCTACATTTTTGATTTTAAGCATTTCACCGATGAGCTGTTCTGTGATTAACCAGCAGATAGAAGTTGTGTGTCTTAATGAAAAGACACTCGACAGCACATCAAACCTGTGTCATTTCTATTACAACATAGTGACTCGAATGCTGTCATGGACTGCGAGACTCAACCAGAGCCACTTAGGTCTGCAGTGAAACTCCTATTTGAAACCAGTGGAAATGAGACTAGGTTCTAGCCAGGCGTGGAGTGGAGAGAGGGAGAACTTTGAATTCTGGCGGTGGTGTTGGCCTTGGGCCAGAACCTACAAAGTCCGTTAATAAACAATGAGTCTCTCACAGTCTCTCCTCCAAAGTGGCAAGATAAAACAGCTGGGTGATAGAAAAGCGGTGTGGGGCTGTTAGACTTTAGAAACATAATCAATGGCGTCTGGGTAGCGTGGTGGTCTATTCCGTTGCCTACAAAAACAGGGATCGTCAGATCGAATCCCCGTCTTACCTCCAGCTTGGTTGGTGTCCCTACAGACACATCGGCCGTGTCTGTGGGTGGGGAGTCGGATGTGGGTGTGCGCCTTGGTTGCTGCAATAACGCCTCCTCTGATCGGTCAAGGCGCCTGTGCGGGGGAACTGGGGGGAATAGCATGATCCTCCCACTTGCTATGTGGAGCAGCGAGTAGGACGGCTCAGAGAGCAGGGTAATTGGTCAAGTACAATTGGGGAGAAAAAGGAAACATAATCAATACTGATTTTTTTTCAGCAGTTACAAAGACTATGTTTGCATTCGTTCACAAGCAGAAGGTATAACCAAGGAGACTGAAAGAACATGACCGGTGCATATGTATACGCCATGAGTGGACGCCACAGAGCCTCAGACTCAAGAAAACAGGAGCAAGAGTTCATCCTCTAATGAGTTCAAGGAAAATACTTGTTTGTATACTCAAGTGACATACAGGACGCATTTCTGAGATTGACCTTCTCAAAAGACCAACTAAGAAACTAAGAAATGTCCTTTATACAGGTGATGAAGATGCACCATCACACTCCCAGAAGATTCCTCGTGTCTCTTCAGGTTTTGTGGAGTGTTTGCACTTCACAGGTGAGCATGCAGTCACCAGATTTGGAGGGATTTCCTTCCGCCTGGCGACAGGACAAAAGGCGGGTGTTTCATACGTTGCATTTCTGAACAGCCCGGCTGTCTCGTCTGGATTCAAACCAAACGCTGCATCTCTCTACTGCCGTGGCATCGCCTTGTTTAAAGAAGGGAGGGGAATGTGGGGTCATCCAGCACGTCTGTCAGACCAGCGGGGCCAGCGGAGCACTAATCTCATCAATTTCCCAAAGCAAATATTGGACTTTTTAATCTTGTGCGCAGACACTTGCAGTCACAGGCTCACCCTGTCAGCTCTGGAGGAACACATGGAGTCCTCCTGCACACAGACACACCGGCAAGCCGCGGAAAAAAAATCCATATTTATTTTTCTTGTTGCCATGGCGACATAATACACCAGGGGAGATAGGAGGCTCATATGCCGTCTCTGGATGCAAATCTAATCTTTACGCTTTGCGATTCAAATGGTAAATACATTCAGGAACAAGTCCTCTCAAAGCCCTCATAAATGTACATAAATCATTAGTCCATGGTTTCCCATCAGTCACTGCTGTCTTATGGGTTATTCTGGCAATCTGTTAAGCATAAATCCATTTTAACAATGCACTTACGAGTCATATCTACTGTTTTCTATTGACTTCCGATACTTGTGTTTTAAAATGGGCATCTTTTGAGTTCTTCAGATAAAAATCTTTGTTCAATGCGCCTGCTGGGTCAGTTGGGGTACCTGGGGTGTAGCTATGGTGGAAATTCACACCGCCCTCTGTCAGGGTAATGGGTCGATGGAGGTCACTCATCATTTAATTGGACTCAGTTCACATTAGAATGGCTTCCATCTGTGTTTTCCGTTCAAATCAAAGCGACATACACCGGTCTCAGAAACACTTTCACCTGTTTGGTTTCATCTGACCTGTGAGGTTGGTCAGACAGGACACGGATGTGGTGTCTTGTTCCACACATACCAGTAGAATAGAACAGACTGGAAATATCTCATAGTGCAAACTCCTTTAAGTTCAGAGTGAACACAGAAACCTAGTTAGTGAATGAGAGGACTGGGAGTGAATGAAAGAGGGCTTGTGGATCGTTTCTTTGGTTTTTTGGATTTCCCCCTCTTTTTCTCCCCAGTTGTTTCTGGCCAATTACCCCACTCTTCCAAGCCGTCCCGGTCGCTGCCACACCTCCTCTGCTGATCCAGGGAGGGCTGCAGACTACCACATATCTTCTCTGATACAGGTGGAGTCGCCAACCGCTTCTTTTCACCTGACAGTGAGGAGTTTCCCTAGGGGAACGTAGTAAGTGGGAAGATCACGCTATGCCCCCAGCCCCCCCCCCCCCCCCAAACAAGCGCCCCGACCGACCAGAGGAGGTGCTAGTGCAGCAACCAGGACACACACCCACAGCCGACTTCCCATCCGCAGACATGGCCAATTGTGTCTGTAGGGACGCCTGACCAAGCTGGAGGCAACACGGGGATTCGAACCAGAGAGCCCTGTGTTGGTAGGCAACGGAATAGTCCGCTACGCTACCCAGATGCCCCCTATAAGCCTCACTTTCACTATGCAATTCTGTCTGTCACTGGGTATGATCTGGCGGAAAAATTAAGGCTCAATTTACGGCACAAAGGAAGTGTGTCAACCATTAAGCAACGAAAATCTGATGAAGATGGAACTTTTGTTTTCCCTGGTAGCGATCAGTAACCACCCCCAGGCGGACGGTGGAACAACTGAAGTGACAGTGGAAACTACCCGGGAAGAGATAAAGAACCTGGTTTACGGAGGAGGCAAAGAAGGCGAATAGGGAGAGTGATAGAAACAGAGGTAAAACAAGAGTGAACCTCAGACGGGCATTCAGTCGATGTAGAGAGCTTCGGTGTTAGACTGAGATCTGTTTCCCCATCTAGATCTGTTTCCCCCTAGCCAGAGGAAAGTGTTGGCATAGAAACAGGTTCGCTATCGCCTATGATTAAGTTAAGGTAAATGTTAGGTTAAGCTTAGGGTTAGGTTTAGGTTAATCAAGTGTTCTGGTGTTGTATCGAACTCTGGCTAGGGGGAAACAGAACTCGACGGGGAAACGGAGTTCGACACAACACCCGAGACTTGAGAGGGTTCGAAACCGACATTCAGTTGGCATTCTTTCTACTGGATCAGTAAGTAACACTGCCTGCCTACTTATTAAGACTAGCGGATGTTTTACTCTGCCTTTATCATAGCACCGAGATCAGGTTCTATTTCAAATTGGGATTCTTACAGTTGTTTCTTTCTTTGGACAGTAGCCAGGCTGCTAATAAACAGAAAGTGATCCGGTCATCTCTGTGACAGCGGCACAAAAATAAAAACACTTGGGAATGCTAGGGGGAGTTGAAATGTCTACAGCCATTTTAAATTTGGAGTCAACACTTTTTATAATAGAGTTTATTATATTACTAAAACGTGGAGTTGACTCAGGTTCAGTCATGTTTTAAAAGTAGTAAGTAGTCACACAGTGAGAAAAAAATAAATCATGTATAGAAATAGACTCGACTGCGGAAGGCCCTGTGATGGCCTGGCGCTCTGTCCAGGGTGTCTCCCCGCCTGCCTCCCAATGACTGCTGGGATAGGCCCAGCATCCGTGCGACCCGCAGAGCAGGATAAGCGGCTTGGATAATGGATGGATGGATGGATGGATGTATAGAAATCAAAAATGTTGATGCATCAATAATAATTTTATAATTGCATCGTCGCCCTCTGAATCGGAATCGAACCGCGAGGTGCCTAGAGATTCCCACCCCTAATGACCAAAAGATGAAATGTCTCAAGGAAGAACATGAAATGAAAATGACAATTTTACAGGTTTGATTGGATATGAAGTTGGAAGAGAGCCATGTTTAAAAAAAATGATACAGTAATGAGACAATAGTGAACAGCAGCCATGGTGCACAATACGGTAATATGTAAAAATAAGTGATAGAAATACAAGCCATCCGGTCCTTGTATAACCAATGTGAGAGCTGTGTCCGCAATCTCGGCACAAAGTCAAACATGTTTTCGGTGGTTGTCGGACTCTGCCAATGTTGTCCTTTGTCTCCGATTCTGTTTGTGATATTCATGGACAGGATCTCAGGGTGCAGCCAAGGTGAGGAGAGTGTCCGTTTTGGGAACCCCAGAATTGCATCTCTGCTCCTACTTATTAATACTACCGGATGTTTTGCGCTGCCTTTATCACAGCAGTGAGATCAGGGTTTCTAGTTCAAATTGGGATTCTTACGGTTGTTTCTTGCTTTGGACAGTAACCAGGCTGCTAATACACAGAAAGCGATCGGGTTGTCTTTGTGACAGCAGCACAAACAATAAAGACACTTGGGAATGCTAAGGGGAGTTGAAATGTTGTCTACAGCCGCTTTAAAACTGGAGTCAACATTTTTATAATTGAGTTTGTTATATTACTAAAACGTGGCGCTGACTTGGGTTCAGTCATGTATTTGGTAGGACTGTTATGTTTTCATATGAGATCCAGAGAGAAAATAAGTTATTGATGTGGTCAAGTGATTTGGTCACATAACTGCATCTGCTGCAGTATGTGGGTGGACTGAACAAGATGGCTTACACCTGTGAGAAAGTGAGAATTTTCATTAAATGATGAAAACCAAATAATAAGGGACGACTCACTATGATGTGCTCATTACTGTCCACTCTGAAACTCAAAATGCTTATACTCATCTGCTATTGTTCAAGTCCTGATAGATTGAATTACACCAGTCTCATCCTCGCAGAAGAGAAGACAGACGGCTGAGTGCTTATTTGGGAGGAATGTCAAAGGCAGCGAGTCTATCCGGGTATCTGGGTGTCATGTGGCCAGCGGCGTGCTGGAGAGTACATGAAGACGTGAATAAAGAGGACAAAGTCGAACCATCAGTGAGTGTTTGTGGAAAAGGTTTCCCTGGCAGCTTGCAGTGGGCGTTAGCTAGGTCACGTTTAACCAGTGGCTCAGTAACATACTGATATTATGGATGTGCTCCAGAGTTGGTGTTGAGTTTTCCTTCCCAAACACAGTTTCATACTTTGATTGTGACAAGGTTATGACCAGGTGAACAACCTTTTCTACAATTTTCCTCTGCACCATTTAGCTGACTGCTAAGTTTACCACTGTGCAGTATTGCATAGTGCAGGGGTGGGCAATCTTATCCAGAAAGGGTCAATATGGGTGAAGGTTTTTGTTCCAACCAAGCAGTTACACACCTGTGTCTCCTAATCAAGTTCCTCAGCAAAGACTCTACTGTTAATTAGTGGGCTCAGGTGTGTAACTGCTAGGTCGGAACAAAAACCTTCACCCACACTGGCCCTTTCTGGATAAGACTGCCCACCCCTGGCATAGTGTGACCCCATAGCATGTCTCTGTTAGCTGTTAGCTACAAACAGATAAAATCAATGAATTGAAAAGTTTAGCCTGCGTGTCCCGGTGAACGTAGGAGAGACATGCTCAAAAAACAGCAGCCTCAAAACTGCAAAAAAAGTTTTACTTAAATCTGTCTGTCTCTTAAAGACTAAACCCAAGACTCAATGCATGTCATGTGAACTATCAAACCCAGACCTTTCTAGAAAAGAGAAAAGAGAAGCACAGATGAAGCTTTGATTTTTTTTTGCTACTGAAACAACGTGAGACGTATCTGTTCAGATGCACAGCCATTCGTCCTCTATTAGACGCCAGAGAGCAAGTTGGCAGCTCTCATGCAGACCAAAACTGGGGTGGAAGGAATTTGCAACAAGCAACAAGCTCCATATCCAAATGACTGTGCACAGTCCAACACTGAGGAATCTAGTGAACCCCACCACACACACACACACACACACACACACACACACACACACACACACACACACACACACACACACACGTGCACGCAAAACCAGAACCAGAACCAGGTCAAAAGCCAGACCCCCCCCCCCTCAAAACCAATCACTTAAGACCAAACACACAAACATTTTTGCACTTCAGATGTGTGTGTGTGTGTGTGTGTGTGTGTGTAGTGGTTGCATAGGTAGTACAGTGGCTGACTCAACCCCTAAACTGTGGGCCCTTTGTATGTGCTCTGCCCTTCGTGCCCCCCCCCACCCCACACACACCACACACCCTGTCATGCATAGTTACTCAAAAATATACACAAACATTCCCTCTTCTGTAGATTAACACACACAAACATTCACATATATGCACTCTGAAACACACACAAGCAGAGATTCTTGCTCACATCTGCACCCAGACTCTTTTCCCCCCCTGAAAGAGCCTTTCAATCCTGCCAGCGGAGGAACCTCAGATTCAAACTCACTTCCCTCAGCCAGCCAGCATAGTTTCTCACACACACACACACACACACACACACACACACACACACACACACACACACACACACACACACACACACACACGTCAAATTTCTCACGGGCAGATAAACTGATACAGCCACACACACACACAGACACACACACACACACACACTCTCTCTCTCTCTCTCTCACACACACACACACACACACACACACACACAAACAAACACACACACACACACACACACACACACTGTAGAGTGCTGCAGCAGCTGCGGCTGTCTCAGACCTTGGACTCGGTGAGGGCCCTGGCATGTCCTCCATCCTCCAAGTCAACCAGGGTCTCATCATCACTCAGCAATGAATGACATGAGGAGCGAGAGGGCGACTCGCCGCTTCACACGTCTGACAAAGAAAATCTGTTGCACATCTGGAACCACACACAATCCCTCGCCCTCGCAAGTCTCGAGTCTTTCCCTCCAGACCGCCCGTCGCTCAATCAGGGACTATTCATTAGTGGTGGCAGCAGTTTATCTTTAGACGGATGCAGGGGAGTGATCTGATCTACCCCCCCCCCACCACCAAACCATTTAAACCATTTATCTGAGAAGGTGTCAGGTCCCCGTCAGCTGGGAGACCAGTTTGGACTGGAACTTAAAAGCAGTTTGGGGTGGTATTTAAAACCAGTTTGGAATGGTTATTTTAGACTACCTTGGAATTGAACTTCAGACCAGTTTGGATTGGTATTTTAGACCAATCTGGAGTGGTTCCTACCTCCTTGGCTGGGGCCAGGCGGGCAGATCAGGGCGATGCAGACAGTGATGAGGAGCAGATGAAGGTCTCTCATGTTGCGTTGCTGTGAGTTAAAAGTCCTCCGCTGTGTTCAAGTCTCTCCATTCAGAAGCAACTGAACGAGTCTCCAGAACTGGAACCCGAGTAACCGCTGCAGGATCCTCCCCTGCCACATCTCACCCACCCCTGACTCCACCCTCCAAACTTAACTACCCCCCCCCATGCACACACACATTCACACATACACATCAGGGAGAGAAAAGAAGAAAGGGTAAGTCTCTCCCTGCTTCTTCCTCCAATCCCTGTGCACATTCAGCAGTGCACATCCCTCTGTACATGCAGACTTGTTAACGTGTGTGCATGCACGCATGTGCAGATATGCATGTCCACACACATATACACCCACGCATGTCGGGGGGAGGGGGAACTGGGGGGAATAACATATACACCCACGCATGTTTTCTATACCCGTGAGGAGTCTCACTGACCACATTCATTCCCTAACCCCTAACCCTAACCATCAGAACTACATGCCTAACCCTCACCCCCAAACTCCCCCCCCTTTTCTCCCCAACTGTACTCGGTCAATCACCCCACTCTTCTGAGCCGTCCCAGTCGCTGCTCCACCCCCTCTGCTGATCTGGGGAGGGCTGCAGACTACATGCTTCCTCCCATACATGTGGAGTCGCCACCCGCTTCTTTTCACCTGACAGTGAGGAGTTTCACCATAGCGCATGGGAGGATCACACTGCCCCCCCCCCGAACAGGCGCCCCAACCGACCAGAGGAGGCGCTAGTGCAGCGACCAGGACACATACCCACATCCGGCTTCCCACCCACAGACACGGCCAATTGTGTCTGTAGGGATGCCCGACCAAGCCGGAGGTAACACGGGGATTCGAACCGGCGATCCCCGTGTTGGTGTGCAACAGAATAGACCACCACGCCACCCGGATACCCCACCCTAACCCAACTCTAACCCGAAAATAGACCCTTAAAGAAGTGATGACGGGC
This sequence comes from Lampris incognitus, assembly GCF_029633865.1. Lineage (NCBI taxonomy): Eukaryota > Metazoa > Chordata > Actinopteri > Lampriformes > Lampridae > Lampris > Lampris incognitus. The sequence continues at coordinate 3,119,495 of NC_079216.1, read as the reverse complement.
CAAAATGTCCTCACTCAGATAGAAGTACAAGAACACACACATGCACGGATGCACAAATACACACACACACACACACACACACACACACACACACACACACACACACACACACACACACACACACACACACACACACACACACACACACACACAGAGCTGTGGCTATACATCTGCCTCTGATGGTTTTGAGGAAAACAAACAAGTTTGCAAACTCTCCTTGTATTTAACCTTAACATTACCGGGACCATCACCTCCTCTGCTTCCCGTTCCTCCGTCTGGCCGCTGCTGTTTTTGTCTCGCTCTGTAATTGGAGTGGCCTTAGGAGACCGGAGGCTGCCTTCAGTAAGGATAACACTTTTACTTTTAATTAAAGACAAATCAGGTTACCCAGTTCTCTCAGCGTTTTACATTCTGAGCCCTTTCCCTTGATCAATGCATGTTCCGCATGTTTCTCCTCAACCAACCTGCTCCCAAAGCCAATTAAACTCACACTTGTATGAAATAGCAGCAGTTTGTGTTGGGTACACAAATCCATTTATGCATTCGCCATCTCTCTTCTATCGACAGGTCAGAGGCAACGGATAAGTTGCTCCTCTGACTTCTATCCTCTATCTAGAGAGAGCTTTCCAATTCCTCTGTTGCCGTTTCCTTCTCAGATGAACATGCATGACCTCCCCTCCAAACGAATTCTTCTTTTCCGACTTGTGTGCTGAAATTAAATTAACTCCAGATATCTATGCTCATTGGGAATCAGGAATCAGGAACACTTTGTCACTTCACCTCATGTGCTTGTGCACATGAAATGAAACGAAATGCCATTTCCCCCAGCCCACAGCAGTGCAACAAACAGACAAGAACACATTCAAGAACTACAAAAACTGATATATCCAAACTAACACATATAGCTAAACTAAAAATCACTGCCCCACAGAACGAACGCCAGCAAGGATGACTGTCAAAACCGCAGGTCTGCATGGGCTAGCAGTTAGCTCATTGGGATTTTCATTGGGAGTGATGAGGAAGGACAGCATTAGGAACGAGTATTTTACAAAGCTCAGGTTGGACGGTTTGGAGACAAAGCAAGAGAGACAAGATTGAGATGGTTTGGACATGTGTGGAGGAGAGATGCTGGGTATACTGGGAGAAGGATGCTGAATATGGAGCTGCCAGGGAAGAGGAGAAGAGGAAAGCCAAAGAGGAGGTTTATGGATGTGGTGAGGGAGGACATGCAGGTGGCTGGTGTGACAGAGGAAGATGCAGAGGACAGGATGAGATGGAAACAGATGATCCGCTGTGGTGCCACCTAACGGGAGCAGTTGATAGTAGTAGTAGTGGTTGAATGATGGATGGTATCTTGAAGCCAAAAAGTTTAAAATTTTATCTTTCAGATCTCAAATGAATTTTTGTTAACACTAGAACGACCGGGGTTTCACTCCTACCTAAAACCACCATGGGCGGTCAACATGACGGCCGGTTTTTAAACTCTATATTGTGTCAAGATAAATACCCAGTTGAGATATTAATGCATTACATATGTTAGTATGTCTGTTAAGAAACTAACTGACACCAAAATTAACATTTTAACAACTATAATACTATTTCTAAACAATTTAAACTTCAAAGAGACATGGTGGAACTTAAATAGCAAAATTGAAAAGTGAAAATATTACGTGTCTGTGAATGTTCAACTTATATATGGAAGAGGTAGAACACAGGGCCCTGACCTCCTTCAGAGGAACACCTCCGAGCCACTGGTTGAGATATGTGGATGACACATGGGTCAAAATCCAAACACAAGAGGTGCAAGCGTTTACCAAACCCATCAACTCAGTGGATAAGAACATTAAGTTCACAAGGGAAGATGTAAAGAACAACAGTTTGCCCTTCTTGGACTGTGACGTCCACATTGGGGAAGAAAGGAGCCTCCACATTGGGGTTTATAGGAAACCTACACACACAGACCAATATCTACTTTTCGACTGACACCACCCTCTGGAACACAAACTGAGCGTCATCAGAACTCTGCAACACAGAGCTGACAATGTGCCCAGCAGCACTCAGGCCCAACGAGAAGAACACAAACACCGGAGGGGAGCTTCAAAAACCTGTGGCTACCCCAGTTGGACCTTTGTGAAGACTGCAACACGTTCCAGAAAGACCAACCAGGTGAGCGACGAGGAGAAAAGGAACAGAAGGAATAGCACAGTCATCCCGTATGTTTCTGGGGTCTAAGAGAAACTCAGGAGAATTTTCAACAAACACCGCATCCTAGTATACTTCAAACCCAGCAACACACTCCGACAAAGACTGGTTCATCCCAAAGACCGTGTACCACACACCCGGAAAAGCAGTCTGGTGTATGCTGTCCAATGCAATGAGGATTGCACTGACCTATACATAGGAGAAACCAAACAACCACTACACAAACGGATGATCCAACACAGAAGGCCAAACTCCTCAGGACAAGACTCAGCAGTCTATCTACACCTAAAGGAGAAGACACACTCCTTCCAGGACAGCAACGTACACATTTTGGACAGGGAAGATAGATAGTTTGAAAGAGGGGTGAAGGAGGCCATCTATGTGAAACTGGAAAAACCATCCCTCAACAGAGGAGGAGGTCTGCAACACCACCTATCTCCTACTTACAATGCCGTCTTTTCATCTCTACCCAGGAGACTCAAGAAGCCGAGCCTCCAAGAACAACAGTCGCTCACTAACGGCTCCAACAACTCTCATGACCACTGAATAAGGAAGTCGAAACTAACACCCCCAACGACCGTCGCTGCTAAACAAATGCAAATCAATAGCTCCGATGGCGACGGGCGCGGCTGGATATCGGAGCACAGGAGAACCACGCATATCAATAGCTCCGATAACGACGGGCATGGCCAAACATCGGTACACAAAAGAGCCACGCATACAGTGCATCCGGAAAGTATTCACACCCCTTCACTTTCCCCACATTTTGTTATGTTACAGCCTTATTCCAAAATGGATTAAATTCCTTTTTTTCCTCATCAATCTACACACAATACCCCATAATGACATAGCGAAAAAGGTTTTGTAGAAATTTTTGCAAATTTATTAAAAATAAAAAACTGAAATATTGCATGTATATAAGTATTCACACCCTTTACTCAGTACTTGGTTGAGGCACCCCTGGCAGCGATTACAGCCTCAAGTCTTCTTGGGTATGAAGCTACAAGCTTGGCACACCTATATTTGGGGTATTTCTCCCATTCTTCTCTGCAGATCCTCTCCAGCTCTGTAAGGTTAGATGGGGAGCGTCGCTGCACAGCTATTTTGAGGTCTTTCCAGAGATGTTCAATGGGGTTCAAGTCTGGGCTCTGGCTGGGCCACTCAAGGACATTCACAGACTTGTCCTGAAGCCACTCCTTCGTTGTCTTGGCTGTGTGCTTAGGGTCGTTGTCGTGTTGAAAGGTAAACCTTCGCCCCAGTCTGAGGTCCTGAGCGCTCTGGAGCAGGTTTTCATCAAGGATCTCTCTGTACTTTGCTCCATTCATCTTTCCCTCGATCCTGACTAGTCTCCCAGTTCCTGCCGCTGACGAACATCCCCACAGCATGATGCTGCCACCACCATGCTTCACTGTAGGGATGGTATTAGCAAGGTGATGAGAGGTGCCTGGTTTCCTCCAGACATGATGTTTGGCATTCAGGCCAAAGAGTTCAATCTTGGTTTCATCAAACCAGAGAATCTTGTTTCTCATGGTCTGAGAGTCCTTTAGGTGCTTTCTGGCAAACTCCAAGCGGGCTGTCATGTGCCTTTTACTGAGCAGAGGCTTCCGTCTGGCCACTCTACCATAAAGGCCTGATTGGTGGAGTGCTGCAGAGATGGTTGTCCTTCTGGAAGGTTCTCCCATCTCCACAGAAGAACGCTGGAGCTCTGTCAGAGTGACCATCGGGTTCTTGATCACCTCCCTGACCAAGGCCCTTCTCCCCCGATTGCTCAGTTTGGCTGGGCAGCCAGCTCTAGAAGAGTCCTGGTGGATCCAAACTTCTTCCATTTACGAATGATGGAGACCACTGTGCTCTTCGGGACCTTCAAAATGGGAGAAATTTTTTTACCCTTCCCCAGATCTGTGCCTCGATACAATCCTGTCTCGGAGGTCCACAGACAATTCCTTTGACTTCATGGCTTGGTTTCTGCTCTGACATGCACTGTCAACAGTGGGACCTTATATAGACAGGTGTGTGCCTTTCCAAATCATGTCCAATCGATTTAATTTACTACAGGTGGACTCCAGTCAAGATGTAGAAACATCTCAAGGATGATGGGTGGAAACAGGATGAACCTGAGCTCAATTTTGAGTGTCATAGCAAAGGGTGTGAATACTTATGTAAATGCAATATTTCAGTTTTTTATTTTTAATAAATTTGCAAAAATTTCTACAAAACCTTTTTCACTTTGTCATTATGGGGTATTGTGTGTAGATTGATGAGAAAAAAAAGGAATTTAATCCATTTTGGAATAAGGCTGTAACATAACAAAATGTGGGGAAAGTGAAGGGGTGTGAATACTTTCCGGATGCACTGTATCTATGGCTCTGTTAGCGACGGGCATTGGTAAACATCGGATCATAAAGAGCCATGGACATCTATAGCTCTGACAACGACTCCTAGAGGATAAATTCGGAGTCTCATCACCAGCCAGTCAGACTAGCTTGGTCTAGTCAGAAAGGCACGAACTGAGGAAGTCTCTTGGATGAGAGGCGAAACGTCTTCATGGATATATACCAAGTCCAGTTGCACTTGATTCAACTCCTTTGGATGGAAACAGTCCCAAACAACGACCGGGACTTAAAGACTACTAGAACGACTGTTGGCGGTCATTTTTTGCTCTTCGCTGTCAAAATACAGGGCTCCTGTGTGTAGCCAACGTTAAAAAGAAGTCAGCTGGTGGCAGGGCCTTTTCCTATCGGGCCCCGTTCTTGTGGAATAACCTGCCTGCTGCCATCAGAGAGTCAGAGTCTGTTGAGTCCTTTAAATCTAACCTTAACTTACAATTAGTTGTCTTTAAGTTAAGTGCTTCACAACCTGTACTGCATGGTGGGTCTGTTTCTGTCTCAATACCAAGCACTGTTCTGCTGACCAGATGATAGAGCATAGATTATAGAGTATAGATTATAGAGTATAGACTACAGAGTATAGATTATAGAGTATAAATTATAGATTATAGAGTACAGATTATGACAATTGCAAACTGTTCTCTTCTCTCACGTGTCTTTTCTCTCTCCCTGAATGATGTCTTCTCCTTTCTGTCCATCTGTGTGTGAATGGTTTGATGTGAGTCTCCCTTGTGTGCACACGTAGTCTGACCTCCTCCCAGGTCTCCATGGTGATGGTGGTTGCCACCTGGACACTGCTTGACATCCTCCTCATCACATTTTCTTTTTATATATCTTATAAATCCATATAATTTGTTATCCTGTTTTAATGTTATAGCCTCTCTCTTACGAAGATGTGTGACTTTTTTTTTTTGTCTCCATGGTGATGGTGGCGACATGGCTTAGGTCCTGGGCCGTTCCGGTGGCATCTGGACACTGCTTGGCATCCTCATCATATTCTTCGTAAATTTTATAACTCCATTATAATTCTATTATCCTCTTTCAGTGTTGTCTTGTGTAAATTGTGTAAACAACATCCATTGCATGCTTCTGGTGTGGGAAGATGGCGGCACAAACTTATGTTTGTGGCGGCCTCACCCAGTACCGTCCACGCAGTGTCTCAGTGTGGAGTTTGCATGTTCTCCCTGTGTCTGTGTGGGTTTCTCCGGGGGCTCCGGTTTCCTCCCACAGTCCAAAGGCATGCAAGTCAGGTGAATTGGCCGTACTAAATTGTCCCGAGGAACGAATGGGTGTGTGTGTATGTGTGTTGGCCCTGTGATGGCCTGGCAGCCTGTCCGGGGTTTCCCCCCGCCTGCTGCCCAATGACTGCCGGGATAGGCTCCAGCCTCCTCGTGACCCTGAGAGCAGGATAAGCGGTTAAGATAATGGATGGATCACAGCCTCTATCTGTACTTGCATCATTTTCATTGTTCTTTGAAACACTTTGTAAAAACCTGCCAATATTTTTGTCACTGGTGGAGATCATGTTTGATTTTCTCACCCTCCAGCGGTGAATACTTCAACAACTTATCAACATGACAGAAAAAGGTGTTTAAATGATCAGCATAACAAGACAAACACAGAAGATGGACTGGATCTGTTGGCTCTGTTTTTCTAAAGAGAATTATTACAGCTGTCTTGCGAGGTCAAGGGAAATCTGTTAAATGCCACATGACATGACAGCTGGAACATGACACCATTTATTGCAAACAACCTCATATACACACGCACGCACGCTAAATAATGTTTTTTTTCTTCAACTTGTTATGTAAACGTGCATTACATTTTATATGCAAAATGTGCTACATAAACAAAATGTCAGATAGAACGAACGAATTTCGTCTTTGAGTCTGTTCTTATGTTGAATTTGTATTTAAGTCAGAACAGTTACATACATTTCACATCTAGCGTCAATGAGTCAAATGTTTGTCTCAGTATATAGTATTGTAGCGAATTCGGGGGACAACGCAACCACAGGAGCTGCCGCGGCCGGGAAGCGAACCCGTATCCTCCGCACTGCAGGAGACGTCGCTAACCGCTCGACTAAAGGGTCAGACCCGCGAGCCAGCGGCCAGCGTGTCTTCTTATCCATGCACGTTACACTACCCCCCTCCTTCGGGAAGCGCGTCCCCACACTTAAGCATATCAGCTCCTTCACGCCTCAGGGCGCACACGCTTCCGATGGCCTTACGGTTGCTCCATCCCACTTCTGACACCAATGTAGCGAATTCGGGGGACAACGCAACCACAGGAAGTGCCGCGGCCGGGAAGCGAACCCGTATCGCCCGCACCGCAGGAGGCATCGCTAACCGCTTGACTAAAGGGTCAGACCCGCGAGCCAGGGGCCAGCGTGTCTTCTTATCCATGCACGTTAGAGTATATATTATACCTAAAACATAATAACACAGTAATAATAATAAATCTAACTACAGTACAGTATTTATAATTGAGAGTGAGATAGAGAGCGAGAGAGCGAGAGAGAGAATGTGTGTTTAGGTATAAAAAACTTCTTACATTTCAAACTCCCCACTGGAATACATTTCCATGTCTATACTGATGACACTCAGCTGCATGTGCCTACAAGGGCTGATGATCGTACTCAAATGACTAATTTAGAGACCTGCTTGGCTGCTGTGAAAAACTGGATGTTACTAATTTTTCTGCTTTTAAATTCGGATAAAACTTTTTTTTGCTGGTCATTGGCCCTGCTAGACACACACCAATTTGATCAAGTAATGATAACAATCGACAACTCTGTGATTACACAAAGTGGCAGCTAAATATCTCGGGTGTTACATTTGATTCTAGCCCTTCCTTTGATAAGCACATTAAAGACTCACCAAGACTGTCTTTTTTTACTTAAGTAATGTAGCGCCTCTGTTCCCAACTGACTAGAGATACTACACTTCAAACCCAGGTTCTTAAGCAGTAAGGTCAGAAAGGCTCACGAGGAGACTGCATGAGCTTGAACACTTAGCAACTTTATAACAGGGTATCTTTACTGAATGATCACTGCGATTCATTAATGGTACAAAATAATGAAATTTCCTCACAAACACAAAGTTCACCTAATAAAAATATCAAACAAAGGTGTAAAGTGACCTTCTGTTTAAAGTAGCAAAATAAACAAATTCACATATATCCTTTGGTGCCTTGGTTTTGTACTTAAATGGTCCTGCTTCCTCAATGTTTGGAGTGTATTTGTTCTTCTTTTGTTGGAAAAAACTAGTTTCAGTGTTCCTCTTACTGATACTGTGATCACTTATCTACCCGGGTAGAAAACTAAAGTGTGCACGTGTTATCTTATCTGAAATCATGAGGAGGATCAGATCAGTCGCTCCGAAGAAAGGAATCCAAACCAGTTGGCCACACTGGTTCCAAACGTTCCCTGCTTGGGAGTTTCTCACTGGGCAGGTTCGCCATCCAGCTCAGGCATGGCTTGAAACCAAGCTAATTCCAGGTAAAAAAAACAAAAACAAAACTGCACATACAATACAGAAAATATTAGTTAAGATGTTCGCTTTCTTATATCTTAAAATGAGACCTTATTTCTCATTTAACACAGTACCATAACACCATGAATTATGAAACTATATAATTTTACAACATGTACAACCAATAGCTTGTTTTGCAGCAGACTATGAGTTACCATAACAGAATGAAATATTACACCTTTAAACATTTTCCACATTTTCTACTTTCTTTTAGAAACGGTTTATTTTGTCCATACTTATGAACTGGGTTTAAATATTTTGAATAAATTCAACATTTATACTTAACTGTAACATTAAATGTTATTTCATCTTGCTACACAACGTATTGAAGTTATAAATGCTTTGGTACAAACCATCATGGATTAAGCTGAATGCTCCGTTTACCAGAGAATAACGTGAATTTAGTGCAAAGCACCTTTAATGTAAACGATGTTAATTGGCTACTCGTTAGCATAAAATACGAAGAGACAAAAGGTACCACTATTAATACTAACAAAATAAATAAAAATAAATAAGCCAGTACCTTATCTTAGAACCATATACGAGGATACGAGATACGCAGGTAACAACAATAAAGCTAGCTAGCTGCCTAGCTTAACATAACATACGACGATAAAGAATGTACCAATGTAGCACTCAAATATTTCACAGTACTTCTTTATTACCTTATTATTATTGTGTGTGTGTGACACAGTACATGACTCCCAACAATAGAATCTGCAGTAAAACACTCGTTTTCATGCTAGCAATCACTGCACTGTAGCTTGCAACCCTGTAGCTTTAGCTAGCAACCCTGTAGCTTTAGCTAGCAATCACTGTAGTGTAGCTAGCATCCCTGTAGCTTTAGCTAGCGAACATGATTCACTCACCGGAATTCCCGGTAGAAAAGTGGATAAACGATGTAATAAAACTGGCTCCTCTCGTCAATGACCTGGTCGCTAACAAAAGAGTGCCTCGTTAGCAAGGATTGATATACATTAACCGAATATTTCCATGTTTTGTGACTATTTTTAAACATTTCTCACCGAGCCTTTCCACAGCTAGCCTGGCCGGTCTGCCGCGTAGTTAGGCCACGCATGCGCTGTCCGCTGGGCATCGCCCGTAACGCGCTCTGATCTCTGTTAGCCTTACAACTTACACCAACGCTGGAAAAAAGTAGGCCTTTCCTCACCATGGCTGACGCAGAGACCCCTCTTTCGGCTTGCTCCAAGTCTCCCAGGAGTCGTCCCAGCGGACTGATAGTTCCCATCGGTACCCTGTGAGGGCACAGCACCCATGGCGGTCTTGTCAGTCCGCATAATGACTTGGCAAACGGATGCCCTTTCTGACACAACCACTCACCCTACGGAAGCAGAGACTCTAGTAGAGCCATTTGTTCCTCCAGACATGACTGTTGTGTTCTCAGGCCTGCCCCATGCTGGTACTAACAGTCCTCAGACGGTTCAGAAGGCTGCTGCTGCTAGAATCCTGACTAAAACTAGGACACTTGGCCATATTACACCAATTCCTGCCTCCCTTCAGTGGCTTCCTATCCATGTTAGATCAGAATACACGGTGACTTATAAAATCCTAAATGGTCTTGCCCCATCCTATCTGTCTGATCTCCTTAAACCTTACATGCCATCTCGAGCTCTTCACTCCCAAAACCCAGGGCTCCTGTGTGACCCAAAGTTAAGAAGAAGTCAGCTGGTGGCAGCAGGGCCTTTTCCTATCGGGCCCCGTTCTTGTGGAATAACCTGCCTGCTGCCATCAGACCATCAGAGTCTGTTGAGTCTTTAAATCCAAACTTAAAACTCATCTTTCTACCTCAACCTACAATGAGTTGTCTTTAAGTTGAGTGCTTCACAACCTGTACTGCATGGTGGGTCGGTTTCTGTCTCAATGAATTTACCAATCACTCTTCTGCTGACCAGATTATAACGTATAGATTTTAGAGTATAGATTATTGACTATTGCAAACTGTTCTCTTCTCTCACATGTCTTCTCCTTTCTCTCCTTCTGTGTGTGAATGGTGTAATGTGAGTGTCCCCTGTGTGCACATGTAGTCTGTCCTCCTGCCAAGTCTCCATGGTGATGGTGGTCGCCACCTAGACGCTGCTTGGCATCCTCCTCATCACATTCTTTTTTAGTTTATAAATCCATATAATTCCGTTATCCCTTTTCAGTGTTGTATCCTTCTCTCGCTCCAATGTGTGACTAATATCTTTTCTTGTCTCTGCTCCCGTGTGTGTGAATGGTGTGGTGTGAGTCTCCCTGTGTGCATGTGTAGTCTGTCCTCCTGTCAGGTCTCCATGGTGATGGTGGTCACGTGACTCAGGTCCTGGGCTGTTCTGGTGGCATCTGGACACTGCTTGACATCCTCCTCATCACATTCTTCATATATCTTATAATTCCATTATAATTGTGTTATCCTCTTGCAGTGTTGTATTGTATAAATTGTGTAAACACAACATCATTGCACGTTGTGCGTCTTGGGAGAGAGACCCGACCTCTGTTGCTCTCCCTGAGGGTTCCTCCTAGTTTTTCTCCCTGTTAGGGGTTTTTAGGGAGTTGTCCCTTCTCCGATGTGAGGGTCTAAGGACAGGAAGTTGTGTTGCTGTAAAGCCCCCTGAGGCAAATTTGTAATTTGTGATGTTGGGCTATACAAATAAAACTGACTTAAAATTCACTAGAAGCGATCATCTGTCAGAAGACCCTATTAGCTTTCAGTTATCAGATAAGATGGACTTCATAAATCCGTCTTTTGCAAATTCGTAGCATGAAGCAGCAAGGAGAACGAAATAGTGAAGAACACCCAATAACACCGCACCATAGATACTACACTATGGCCCGGTTGGAGATTTGGGAGTCCAGCTGATCAAATCAGATGGCATTATTTCTGTGGTCGAAGCAATTCAAATGCAGAGTTGCTGAGGTCATTTTCGACCAAATATCACCTCCAGAGTGTCCTCTGGCGCTCGGCTGTCATCACATCCCGTCTCCAGCATCACCGCGCTCCAAACCTCCAGACTTGATTAAACCGCAGGCCCAACAGTACGTCCCTGTTACTCGAAACCTGTTTTTCCACCGTCGGGGGAACAGGCCAAACCAACTACCATATAATCACAATGGTCTAATCACAGTCAATCTACTGTTTCCAGTATACGACAGCAGTCAGGAGCCCCCCTGAACAAAGACCCTCAGTTCCCTTACACAAATCTGCAGCAGTTAGGAGGAGCCGCTCACCAGCAAACGGAAACGTGTAAAAAACAAAACGGCGCCTCACACACCAGGAGGAAAGAAGGACATTAACAGGGCTATTCAGATAGTACGGACCCACTCTCATTATCCCTCATTAATTTAATTGTTCCATTTTCGTCGTCTTAATTGCTTGACTTAATTACAGTTAGATTCTGATGTGATTCCACTGTATTCTATTGTTTTAGCTTTGGGGGTCGTTCCAAGAGAACACAGAGCACTGGAAAAAAAAAGTATTCATTCATGACCTCACGGTGTTTTCTTTCCATATGAGAAATCCGAGAGCAAACTCAAACCACCTGTGGATGGTCTGAGCCTCCAGTCTGCTTACTGGACAGGATCTCATGTGGGGAAAGTTACTGGGGCGAGCGAGCCAGGGGAGAGGGAGAGAGGGCACCAGGTCGCCCTCCTGTCAGTTAACCAGCGCCAGCAAACGCTTTCATAAGGATCTGTGAAGGAAAGCAGCAGAGTGAAGGTCAAAGGTCATGGTGAGCTGAATTCTTTAAGAGGCAAGTAAGGTCATCTTCAAAGTGTTATTTGTTATTGATCACTGATTATTGACTTGAATTCATGAACCATTTTTTAATCCTGTGGTCATCCAGTGATACAGCAAAATCCTCATGGAATTTGTCCCTTGAAAATATACACAATATCTATCAGTATGACAACATACTATAAGATACACAATATCTATCAGTATGACAACATACTATAAGATACACAATATCTATCAGTATGACAACATACTATAAGATACACAATATCTATCAGCATGACAACATACTATAAGATACACAATATCTATCAGCATGACAACATACTATAAGATACACAATATCTATCAGTATGACAACATACTATAAGATAAACAATATCTATCAGTATGACAACATACTATAAGATACACAATATCTATCAGTATGACAACATACTATAAGATACACAATATCTATCAGCATGACAACATACTATAAGATACACAATATCTATCAGCATGACAACATACTATAAGATACACAATATCTATCAGCATGACAACATACTATAAGATACACAATATCTATCAGCATGACAACATACTATAAGATACACAATATCTATCAGTATGACAACATACTATAAGATACACGATATCTATCAGCATGACAACATACTATAAGATACACGATATCTATCAGCATGACAACATACTATAAGATACACGATATCTATCAGTATGACAACATACTATAAGATACACGATATCTATCAGCATGACAACATACTATAAGATACACGATATCTATCAGCATGACAACATACTATAAGATACACGATATCTATCAGTATGACAACATACTATAAGATACACGATATCTATCAGTATGACAACATACTATAAGATACACGATATCTATCAGCATGACAACATACTATAAGATACACGATATCTATCAGTATGACAAACATACTATAAGATACACAATATCTATCAGTATGACAACATACTATAAGATACACAATATCTATCAGTATGACAACATACTATAAGATACACGATATCTATCAGTATGACAACATACTATAAGATACACGATATCTATCAGTATGACAACATACTATAAGATACACAATATCTATCAGTATGACAACATACTATAAGATACACAATATCTATCAGTATGACAACATACTATAAGATACACAATATCTATCAGTATGACAACATACTATAAGATACACAATATCTATCAGTATGACAACATACTATAAGATACACAATATCTATCAGCATGACAACATACTATAAGATACACGATATCTATCAGTATGACAACATACTATAAGATACACAATATCTATCAGCATGACAACATACTATAAGATACACGATATCTATCAGTATGACAACATACTATAAGATACACGATATCTATCAGTATGACAACATACTATAAGATACACGATATCTATCAGCATGACAACATACTATAAGATACACGATATCTATCAGTATGACAACATACTATAAGATACACGATATCTATCAGTATGACAACATACTATAAGATACACAATATCTATCAGTATGACAACATACTATAAGATACACAATATCTATCAGCATGACAACATACTATAAGATACACAATATCTATCAGCATGACAACATACTATAAGATACACAATATCTATCAGTATGACAACATACTATAAGATACACGATATCTATCAGTATGACAACATACTATAAGATACACGATATCTATCAGCATGACAACATACTATAAGATACACAATATCTATCAGTATGACAACATATTATAAGATACACAATATCTATCAGTATGACAACATACTATAAGATACACAATATCTATCAGTATGACAACATACTATAAGATACACAATATCTATCAGTATGACAACATACTATAAGATACACAATATCTATCAGCATGACAACATACTATAAGATACACAATATCTATCAGCATGACAACATACTATAAGATACACGATATCTATCAGTATGACAACATACTATAAGATACACAATATCTATCAGTATGACAACATACTATAAGATACACAATATCTATCAGCATGACAACATACTATAAGATACACGATATCTATCAGCATGACAACATACTATAAGATACACAATATCTATCAGTATGACAACATACTATAAGATACACGATATCTATCAGTATGACAACATACTATAAGATACACAATATCTATCAGTATGACAACACACCATAATCAACATGCTCAACATCTTCATAGTTTTTAAATGCAAACTGGCAAAAAAGAATTTACGAAGTCCAAAAATGGGTTAGCCAAAGAGGTGAATGGAAGTTACTAGTGGATGAATGATGGATGAAGATGATAAGATTTTCATTGGGAGTGATGAAGAAGGACGGGATTAGGAAGGAGTATATTAGAGGGACAGCTCAGGTTGGACAGTTTGGAGACAAAGCAAGAGAGACAAGATGGAGATGGTTTGGACATGTGTGGAGGAGAGATGCTGGGTATACTGGGAGAAGGATGCTGAATATGGAGCTGCCAGGGAAGAGGAGAAGAGGAAGGCCAAAGAGGAGGTTTATGGATGTGGTGAGGGAGGACATGCAGGTGGCTGGTGGGACAGAGGAAGATGCAGAGGACAGGAAGAGATGGAAACGGCTGATTCGCTGTGGCGCCCCCTAACGGGAGCAGTTGATAGTAGTAGTAGTGGATGAATGATGGATGGTATCATGAAGCCAAAATCTTTCAGATCTCAAATGAATTTTTGTTAACACCAGAACGACCGGGGTTTCACTCCTACCTAAGACCACCGTGGGCGGTCAACATGACGGCCGGTGTTTAAACTCTATATTGTGTCAAGATAAATACCCAGTTGAGATATTAATGCATTACACATGTTAGTATGTCTGTTAAGAAACTAACTGACACCAAAATTAACATTTTAACAACTACAATACTATTTCTAAACAATGTAAACTTCAGAGAGACATGGTGGAACTTGAATAGGAAAACTGAAAAAGTGAAAATATTCCCTGAAAAACAAAACGGAAAACACATGTTGTTAATCTAACAAACGCAACAAGGCCTTTAAAACGTGACATGTAAAAAAAGAACTGAAAACAAACATTGAAACAGTCCCAAACAACGACCGGGACTTAAAGACTACCAGAATGACCGTGGGCGGTCACTTTTTGCTCTTCGCTGTCAAACCCCAGGGCTCCTGTGTGTAGCCAACATTAAGAAGAGGTCAGCTGGTGGCAGCAGGGCCTTTTCCTATCGGGCCCCGTTCTTGTGGACTAACCTGCCTGCTGCGGTCAGACCATCAGAGTCTGTTGAGTCTTTAAATCCAAACTTAAAACTCGTCTTTCTACCTTAACCTACAATTGGTTGTCTTTAAGTTGAGTGCTTCACAACCTGTACTGCATGGTGGGTCGGTTTCTGTCTCAATTCAATTCAATTCAATTCAATGTATTGTCATTAAAAACAATGTGCAGCAGGCACATGTTAAACATGAAATGAGGGCTGTGGCTTCACTAAACAGTGCAAGACAGACACACACAAACACAGCAAACACAGATTAAGATATACACACATGAAGACAAAAGCTAACAATAAGTTAAAAGAGAGCTGGAGTACAAAATATTTAAAATATCTACAGACATTCAGTGGGTAGCCAGGTTCAGGTGGGCAACAGCTTGTGGAAAGAAGCTGTTTTTGAGCCTGGTAGTGCGGGCTCTGAGGCTCCTGTAGCGCCTCCCAGAGGGCAGGGGGGAGAACAGTCCATGGTTGGGGTGGGGGGGATCTCTGCTGATGCTCAGACCCCTTCCAAGGCAGCGTTTATGATAAATGTCTTGTATGGCTGGGAGCTGGGTACCGGTGATATGCTGGGCCGCCTTGACGTCCCGCTGCAGAGCTTTCTGGTCTACTGAGGAGCAGTTGCCGTACCACACTGAGATGCAGATGGTCAGGATGCTCTCTATGGTGCAGTGGTAGAAGTTGGTGAGAATTTTGGGGGATAGACGGACGCTCCTCAGCCTCCTCAGGAAATGCAGGCGTGGTTGGGCCTTTTTCACAAGGGCCTGGGTGTTTAATGTCCAGGAAAGTTCCTCGCTGATGTGGACTCCAAGGAATTTAAAGCTGGAAACACGCTCCACTTCCACCCCATTGATGTGAATGGGGGAGTGGCTGCAGCTTCTAGACCTCCTGAAGTCCACTTTGTCTTCTACACATTAAGGACAAGATTGTTGGTAGTACACCATGATGTGAGGTGCTGAATCTCGTCTCTGTAGGCCATCTCGTCATTGTTGGTGATACGGCCAATGACTGTGGTGTCATCTGCAAACTTAACTATAACATCTGAAGGGTGAGTTGGCAGGCAGTCGTGGGTAAAGAGGGAGAAAAGGAGGGGGCTCAGAACACAGCCTTGAGGGGCACCTGTGCTGAGAGTCAGGGTGGAGGAGGTGTGGTCACCTAACCTAACAGACTGAGGTCTGTTGGTCAGGAAGTCCAGGATCCAGTTACAGAGGGAGGGGTTGAGGCCAAGGGAGAGGAGTTTGGTGGTTAGTTTGGCGGGGATGATGGTGTTGAAGGCGGAGCTGTAATCTATAAACAGCATCCGGATGTATGTGTTGTTAAGTTCAAGGTGGGTCAGAGCAACGTGCAGGGCAGTGCCAATGGCATCCTCAGTAGACCTTTTGGGACGGTAGGCGAACTGATGTGGGTCGAATGTGGGGGGGGGGGGGGATAATGTTTTTGATGTGAGCCAGAACCGGTCTTTCAAAGCACTTCATGGCAATGGGGGTGAGTGCTATGGGTCGGTAGTCATTCTAACCACTGTTCTGGAGAGACAGAGATCCCTCCTCTGTTGCTCTTCCTGAGGTTTCTTCCTATTTTTTCTCCCTGTTAAAGGTTTTTTTTAGGGAGTTGTTCCTTATCCGATGAGAGGGTCTAAGGACAGGATGTTGTGTTGCTGTGAAGCCCACTGAGACAAATTTGTAATTTGTGATATTGGGCTATACAAATAAAATTGATTTGATTTGATTTGATTTGACAGGACGCCGAAGCGAGGCAGGCTAAGCTAACTGCTAGCCCATGCAGACTGGCAGTTCCGATAACACCGAGGGTGGTCTGGCGGTGGCCTCGCCTAGCCTTGATTGTGGTGTTTTTGGTTTCGTCGTGTGGAGTGCGGGGAGGTGTGTCGAAGGTGTCTGGCTGAGAGAGCTGGTGTTGGATCGGCTGGCTGGAGCCTGGTCTGCTGCGTCCGGTGGGCCCGGGGACCACGGCCCTGCGCCCGAGGAGGAAACACCGAGGGCGGTCTGACAGGACATGGAAGTGGGGCAGGCGAAGCTAACTGCTAGCCCATGCAGACCGGCAGTCTGATAGTCATCCTGGCGTTCACTCTCCTGGACACTGAATGTTTTGTTTTGATATGTTGTATATATGTGTTTGTTTGTAGTATTTTTGTAGCTTGGATATATGTGTTCTTGCAGTTTGGATATGTCTTGGTGTTGCCCTGCTGTGGGCCGGGGGAAACGATATTCCCCTGACTTTCCTGATTCCTGATTGTCCATCTTGGGAGCGAGATTCCTCCTCTGTTGCTGTTCCTGAGGTTTCTCCCTACTTTTTCTCCCTTTTAAAGGTTTTTTTAGGGAGTTGTTCCTTATCCGATGTGAGGGTCTCAGGACAGGATGGTGTGTTGCTGTAAAGCCCCCTGAGGCACATTTGGAATTTGTGATATTGGGCTACACAAATAAAACTGACTTGACTTACGTCATCCATACATAGCGTGCATACTGTATGCATAACCCCACAGCCATCGGTGTGTTGTTTCTTTATTTGTCAGGTTTACTGCAGTGGGTAACAGTTATAGTATTGTTTGGTAATAAGGTTATTGTACATCTAAACCTTGATAATAAGAACAGTGGAAACGTTTTTAAAAATTTTGCTCAGCGGGGTCCTGCAGAGAGAGCAGACTTCACGTGCACACAGGAGAAGAGGCAGACTGACCCAGCACCCACACACACAGAGAGAGAGAGAGAGAGAGAGAGAGAGAGAGAGAGAGAGAGAGAGAGAGAGAGAGAGGGGATGGGAGGAGTGAGAGAGAGAGAGGGGATGGGAGGAGTGATGAGAGGGATGCTGAAGTTGTCATAACTAAAACAAATAGTATGAAAGCAATTTAAAACGAGAACAGCATAAACGATAGCATAACTCTCCAGGAGAGAGGGACTGTGAGCAAGGGACAACAGGACGCATCCCAAACAGGCTCCGAAGTCATCAGACGGTCGAGAGAGAGCGAGAGAGAGGGATGATCCATGGTCATCAGACAGTCCATAAAGGAAGAAAAATTGTCGTGGAAAGCGAGAAAGAGAGAGACAGATGGAAGGAGAGAGAGGGGGACAGGCACATAACATGGGCACACACGTGCTCAGAGATCCAAACAGAAGGTTAGTAGAACAGTGTGATGCATCCAGGAAGTGTAGGAACATTCTCGTCGGCAGGACAAGACCAAGAGATGACTGCTGAGAACTGCGGTTATAAATACATGGAGACCGAGAGCCTCCCATGAGAGGACAGTTGTGACAAGCCTCAGAAGGACGTCAAATTACCACAGAAATAAGACAAGTAGTTGAAAGCTAATGAGAAGAGACTGGTCTTCAGTTTAGATGTGAAAGAGTCTGCATCATCATGGTGCACCGCCAACAATCTTGTCCTCAATGTGCAGAAGACAAAGGAGCTGATTGTGGACTTCAGGAGGTCTAGAAGCTGCAGCCACTCCCCCATACACATCAATGGGGTGGAAGTGGAGCGTGTTTCCAGCTTTAAATTCCTTGGAGTCCACATCAGCGAGGACCTTTCATGGACATCACACACCCAGGCCCTTGTGAAAAAGGCCCAACAACGCCTGCATTTCCTGAGGAGGCTGAGGAGCACCCGTCTACCCCCCAAAATTCTCACCAACTTCTACCACTGCACCATAGAGAGCATCCTGACCATCTGCATCTCAGTGTGGTACGGCAACTGCTCCTCAGTAGACCAGAAAGCTCTGCAGCGGGTCGTCAAGGCGGCCCAGCACATCACCGGTACCTACATTTATCATAAACGCTGCCTTGGAAGGGGTCTGAGCATCAGCAGAGATCCCCCCACCCCAACCATGGACTGTTCTCCCCCCTGCCCTCTGGGAGGCGCTACAGGAGCCTCAGAGCCTGCACTACCAGGCTCCAAAACAGCTTCTTTCCCCAAGCTGTTGCCCACCTGAACCTGGCCACCCACTGAATGTCTGTAGATATGTTTATACTCCCGCTCTGTTTTTACTTTAGCTTTAGCTTCCAGTCTTCATGTGTGTGTATCTTATACTGTTTGTCTGTGTCTGTCTCACACTGTTTGGCAAAGCCACAGACCGCATTTTCGTGTTACACGTGCCTGCATATTGTTTTTAATGACAATAAATTGAATTGAATTGAACCGACTCCCTGATGTTGGCCGGTAGACGATTCCAAGAAGGGGGGCGCTGTAAGAGAAGACTCTTCTTCAGTCTAGTGACAGGCAGGAGGCCTGACTCTGAGAAGGAAGGGCACGAGGAGCTACATGAGGCTGTATAAGAGCTGACCGATACGAGGGGGTGAGCCTGTTAAGTATTTCATAGGTTAAAAGCTGGACTTTACAGGCAGATGTAGCGTGAACAGGAGCCAGCGAAGGGAGGCTAGAATCAGCACGATATGGTCAAACTTTTTTATTGTAATATTCTAGCAGCAGCATCTTGAAGCAGCTGAAGTGCTCGTGTGTGGCAGGCCGGAAAAAAGGAGCTTGCAGTAGTAATCTGATCTGGATGAAACAAGAGCGTGGTTCAGGATCTTAGCATCAGTCCTGGACAGAAAAGACCGACGTTTTGATGGAGGACATCGGGGGTCTTGCTGATTTCTTTAACGTGAAAGTCAAAAGACAGGGATTCATGAAAAATCACAGCAAGATTTTTGGCTGTGGGACTTTGGGAGACCACGCAGTTGTCAAGACATACCGGTGGTCATAAAGGCGACTTAGTCTCGCAGGGCCGAGCATCTCACCTTTTTCAGAATGAAGTAGTGAGAAGATGGATAACACCCAGTTTTCACTGCAGACAGGTATGCCTCTACATTTCTAACATGTGTACACATGTATACAGATATGAATGGTCAGCTAGCAGAAGTAGGCTTTGGATAAAGCAGCACTGGCGCAGCACAGTGGAGCAGTGGCTAGTGCGGTCGCCTCACAGCAAGAAGGTCCAGGGTTCGAGCCCCGGGGTAGTCCAACCTTGGGGGTCGTCCCGGGTCGTCCTCTGTGTGGAGTTTGCATGTTCTCCCCGTGTCTGTGTGGGTTTCCTCCGGGTGTTCCGGTTTCCTCCCACAGTCCAAAGACATGTAGGTCAGGTGGATCAGCCACACTAAATTGTCCCTGTGTGTGTGTGTGTGTGTGTGTGTGTGTGTGTGTGTGTGTGTGTGTGTGTGTGTGTGTGTGTGTGTGTGTGTGTGTGTGTGTGTGTGTGTGTGTGTGTGTGTGTGTGAGATGGCCTGGCGGCCTGTCCAGCGTGTCTCCCCGCCTGCCCCCAGTGACTGCTGGGATAGGCTCCAGCATCTCTACGACCCTGAGAGCAGGATAAGCGGTTTGGATACTGGATGGATGGATAAAGCAGCACTTCAAATGTTGTGGCCCATACTAACCCTTGCTAGTATGGGCTGATGTCACACATGCAAAAGTCACTCTTCAGCTGGTATGAATGTGCAGCGCGCCAACTGACAACTCAGTAAAACTGAATCTAACTGGAACAATCGAAGGAACTCCAGGCCTGCATTAATCTAGCAGGTCCTGGAGGACAACCCTGTATAAACCCAGTTCTATATAAACCTGGTCCTTTAAAAATCTGGTCCTTCATAAACCCTGTAAGTTTGCCTCTGACACTTCACTGCCGTTTGCACAATACACGCGGACCATTTGCACATGTGTATGTTATTTGCACATTATATGTGGATATTCATTGCCGTAGACCTCGTGTATACTCGTGGGATTTTTAACTTCTTGTTCTATCTTTGTTGCACAGTTTCAGAGTTGCCGATAAGCATCACTGCTCGTGGTACCTGTGTGTGAAGTATGTGACAAATAAACATCTGAATCTTGAAATCTTGAATCTAGAACCCGGTCCCCTATGAACTCGATCCCTAATAAACCCAGTCCGTTATAAACCGGTCCCTTATAAAACCGGTCCCTTATAAACCTGGTACCATATAAACCGGATCCTTTGTGAACCTGGTGTCCTTTATAGACCCTGGCCCCCATAAACTCGGTCCTTTAAAAATCTGGTCCTTCATAAACCTGGTTCAGTCATGGGGTCAGTTCTTAACAGTCAGTTGTCTCCTGCCAAACCAGCAGTATTGTCACCTCGTAGTTTATCAGGTGAAAATACTGCTGGTTTGTTAGGAGACTAATGTTGTTGGCATCAGAGACCAGTTTCCAGAGTTCCTGTCCCTCCAGAGTCCCTCCCTGTTACACTCGTTTCTTGTGGTTCCAGCGACAGCGTCAAGATCATTTGCTTTTTGCACCTCGATAAATGAAAGTGTGAGAAAATTGTTGACTTCTCTGCAGTACCTTGTAAAAGGTTGTGTCTCCCAAGTTTCTGTACGCCGTTAATTCCAGTGATAATCTGTATGTTGCCCTTGTGATGGTTTTTTATCGGTACCCTCCAAGAATCGCTCACATGTGGTGCACGCTGCTTAGAGGCAGGAGAGGATTAGACATGCCAGTCAAATGATTTCACAGCTTCTGGAGAAAAATGACCTGATAATAAGGAGCCAAACCCTAAACTGGTTTTTTGGCATCGCTGTTAACTTCATTCTTGGCTCTTAATCTGTATTAGCATGTACTTTTCACAGGCACACAACTTCCTGGCTAAATTTTCATCACATCCAGTTTCTTTATCTGTTCCCTGACAGCTTTGTGACTTTGAATCTCCGTCTCTAATGCGATGCCTCTGGGCACATTGTCTGCAGAAAGACGGGGACCACAGGTATTAAATGATACTTGAGGGAGAAAAAAGAGAGAAAAATAAATATAACATGCAGAGTGGCATGAAAAATGAGGGATAAATATCTAAGCTAGAGTCTTAATGAAAACCTGAGAGGAGCTGCAGATAAAGATAGCACACACTGAGAACATCTGAAAATAAATAAAGTCCGTTTTTGTTCATCCAACTGGGCTTTTTAAGTCAACAAATGACTGTTTATACTCAAATAAGCATTCTCCTGTCTTATCAGGCCACTGGTGCAACTTCATTCAGTGTAGTTTTCAAGCAATAAACTTGCCAAACAATCAACCAACCAACAAACCAATCAGACTGCCAGCCAGCCAGCCAGCCAGCCAGCCAACCAACCGACAAACCCATCAGCCAGCCAGTTAGCCTGTCAGCCAGCCAGCCAGCCAACCAACAACCAACCTACCAACCAACCAATCAGCCAGCCAGCTAGCCTGCCAGCCAGCCGGCCAACCAACCATCCAATAAACCAATCAGCCAGCCAGCCAACCAACAAACCAACCATCCAATAAACCAACCAACCAGCTGGCCAGCCAGCCAACCAGCCAACCAGTCAGCCAGCTAGCCCACAAACAAACTGACTGACTGACTGACCTACCAACCAACCAACCAACGAATTATTCAGTCACCACTTGAGTTAATAATGCACCACAGAATACTCTCTACACAGCATGGATGGGGGGGGGGGTTTCAACATTGGATGGATTTGGTATGGAAATCGCAGTAGATGTAAATAAATGTCAACAATGTGTAAGATGCTGAAACTAAAAGCTTTGTATTTCCAGATGTTTCCTCATGGCTAACAGAGCTGACAGGAGCTACGGTCATTCATTTGATGAACAGGCAAACCTGATGAAACGAATAAGAAGACGAGTTCTGTAAACTCAGAGGGGCTCACATTTTGTATTGGGGGCAGAAATTTACAGTGAGTCACTGAAATATATTAAAGCCCCCTCCCCTCCGCCACTCGCTATGTATCATCAGATCTCTTGTTCAGACAAATATTAATACAAACATCACCTATGATACACACAACGCGGCCACACAGAAGACCAGGAAATAAGAAATGGATAGGTCAAATAGAAGACCAGGAAATAAGAAATGGATAGGTCAAATAGAAGACCAGGAAATAAGAAATGGATAGGTCAAATAGAAGACCAGGAAATAAGAAATGGATAGGTCAAATAGAAGACCAGGAAATAAGAAATGGATAGGTCAAATAAACGGCCACGTGGCAATAAATTAACTGCTCAGTTTGCTGCTGTGCCATGTGAATCACGTTTTTATTAAACATAAACTTTCATTTTATTTGAAGTTCAAATTAGTCTTTTGTTTTTGTTTTATGGACTGTAGTGTATTTCACTTTTCTAGGGTTTCTAGGGTCGGCTCTACGTCATCATGGCCTTGCAAGGTTCAGGGCTGACTTTAAACATGGCGTGTTGAGCCATTTTCAGCACACGAAACGCCGGTTTTTATAAATTTGTCAAGAAGTGTCCATATTACACCAGCATGGACGAGGTCATCTCACTCAGTTCACAGCTAAAATAACACGTGTCGGTGTTTAGGAAGTAAAGGGTGACTCGATGTTTCATACTGGCTGCAAAGTACACAGCTTGCACACAAAGTACACAGCTTGCACACAAAGTACACAGCTTGCTGGGAGACCACGTGAGGATGGAAGCAGATCTGGAAGAGAATAGTTTTTAGATTGTTCTTGGAGGAAGTAAGAGGGCGAGTTTCTCTGATGGAGGCGGCTGAGAGTTTGTTTCACATTTTCTCACAGTGAGTCCGGCTGAATATGAGGTGTACTGCCCTGACCTTGTCAGTGGGTCCTGCACACATACTGCTGATGTTGCTTATCTCCATCACGGCTGTCCTTCATGCAGGTATTTGCACACCTTCTAGCTACGCCGTGTACAAAACGTCCTGCTGAGAGTATCAAACAGCTGTGTGACTGTTTTCACTTTATTTATTTATCTATTTATTTATTTATTTTCCATCCATCCATTATCCAAACCGATCACCCTGCTCTCAGGGTGGCGGGGATGCTGGAGTCTATCCCAGCAGTCACTGGGCAGCAGGCGGGGAGACACCCTGGACAGGCCGCCAGGCCAGCACAGGGCTTATTGGAGAATAACCACTAAGCTTTATAACGCTACAAACACGCAGTACTCTCCATAAATACATAAATAAATAAAAGGAAAAGCGTGGACGGCGAGTTTCGGACTAATAAAAATAAATAAATCAAAAATCGGCCCCAAATATCGGCTATCGGCCCCAATAACGTAGCAGTAATCGGTATTGGTATCGGCCCTGAAGCAAATACACACGAGAGACCAATTGAGAAGATGAAAGATTGACAGATTTCTTTTGATCCCCGCGGGGAAACTCTGCTCAGCATGTAACCCATGCTAGCTGTGTAGCTAGGAGCAGGGGGCAGCCGCCGTGCAGCACCCAGGGACCAGCTCCAGCTGGTCTCACCATGCCTTGCTCAGGGGCACAGACAGCAGTATTAACCCTGACCTACATGTCTTTTTGATGGCGGGGGAAACCAGAACACCCGGAGAAACCCCACCACAGACACGGGGAGAAAAAAAATCCACACAGAGGACGACCCCGGGGCTCGAACCCAGAACCTTCTTACTGTGAGGCGACAGCGCTAACCACTGGGCCGCCGTGCCGTGCCTTCATTTGCCTTTGTGCCATACAAGCTCTAAAGACTCACGCCTGCAAAAAGCAAAGCGCAGAACAACCAGACAGTCATTAAAAAACAAAACAAGACAAAACTAAACCAAACAAGACAAAACTAAACTAAACAAAACAAAACTAAACTAAACAGATCAAAACAAAACAAAACAAAACTAAACAGATCAAAACTAAACAAAACAAAACAAAACAAAACTAAACAGATCAAAACTAAACTAAACTAAACTAAACAGATCAAAACAAAACAAAACAAAACTAAACAGATCAAAACTAGACTAAACTAAACAGATCAAAACTAAACTAAACTAAACAGATCAAAACAAAACAAAACAAAACTAAACTAAACAGATGAAAACTAAACAAAACAAAACAAAACTAAACAGATCAAAACAAAACAAAACTAAACAAAACTAAACTAAACAGATCAAAACAAAACAAAACAAAATTAAACTAAACAGATCAAAACTAAACAAAACAAAACAAAACTAAACAGATGAAAACTAAACAAAACAAAACAAAACTAAACAGATCAAAACAAAACAAAACAAAACTAAACTGAACTAAACAGATCAAAACAAAACAAAACAAAACTAAACTAAACAGATCAAAACTAAACTAAACTAAACAGATCAAAACTAAACTAAACTAAACAGATCAAAACAAAACAAAACTAAACTAAACTAAACAGATGAAAACTAAACAAAACAAAACTAAACTAAACAGATCAAAACAAAACAAAACTAAACTAAACTAAACAGATGAAAACTAAACAAAACAAAACAAAACTAAACTAAACAAAACAAAACTAAACAGATCAAAACAAAACAAAACAAAATTAAACTAAACAGATCAAAACTAAACTAAACAAAACTAAACTAAACAGATGAAAACTAAACAAAACAAAACTAAACAGATCAAAACAAAACAAAACTAAACTAAACAGATGAAAACAAAACAAAACAAAACAAAACAAAACTAAACAAAACAAAACTAAACAGATCAAAACAAAACAAAACAAAATTAAACTAAACAGATCAAAACTAAACAAAACTAAACAGATCAAAACTAAACAAAACTAAACAGATCAAAACTAAACAAAACAAAACAAAACTAAACAAAACTAAACTAAACAGATCAAAACAAAACAAAACAAAACAAAATTAAACTAAACAGATCAAAACTAAACAGATCAAAACTAAACAAAACTAAACAGATCAAAACTAAACAGATCAAAACTAAACAAAACAAAACAAAACAGATCAAATGGCACCTGACTTCAGGGGCCCCACGCTTTGTAGAAATGAAATGAGGGCTTTTACAGCCAGAGGACTTCAGGGGGAGAAATCTCACACCCAACAACGTCTCAAGAATCAAACTGCATCCCCCACCCCCCACCCCCCGTTATAAACAGAGAGCAGCAGAAATACACAAAAGCCCCCAGCACAGCACATCTGCCCCGCGCCGAGGAGCCCCCAGCACACCACATCTGCCCCGCGCCGAGGAGCCAACGTCCACATCTGGAGCTCCGCGTCGTGAACTGGGCGTCTAGTTTCTATTCCATTGGTCATGAAGGTGAAAATAACGCGCGGTTCTGCAGGTGGGCTAAGAAGACAGCCAAGGAGTCAAACAGAGCTCCAAGGCCATGCCAGAGCTCAGCACCGCCCTCTACTGGTGGAGGTTCAAATGACCTTTTAGTAAAGGGCCATTTTGGCGTTCATTCTTCCGTCTCTTCACACCCCGGTGTGAAACGAGATCAGTGTCAGGTCTATCTCATACGTCCCAGCGCCCATCAAACCTCGCAAATCCCCCCCGCCCCCCCCCCGGCTCCAAGCGGAGAGAGGATGACGTGCTCGACCCAGTTCTCACCGGAAGTTGTTGCGTGGGAAGTTTGAAGCTCTCACCGGAAGTTGTTCCATGGGAAGATTGAGTTCCGTGACGGCGGTTCGCATTGCTCCGTACTTTTAATGGTATCCGAGGACGCCAAGCCACCCATGCGACTTATTCAGCCGCGTAAATAAGCGTTGCATAAACAGGGACTTCCGCTGACATGACGACTCGGTCTAGAGGACGTGGACAGACATGCAGGGTGAAGCCCATGGGTCGTTGGGAAGGAGAAGATTTGAAATGCTTGTAAAATGAGTGTATGAGAATGCCTTTAAACCCACTGGGGGGGTCAAAGGCCATTATAAACAAATAATAATTCCATTAAGTAAAGAAACATGGTGTCATTTGAGTGCATGACAGTTTTGAAATTGCTTGGCTAGAATTCCCCAAACATCATCCGCATTCTCAGACCTGTAAGTGCACAACAGTTTCCACAACAGTTAAAAGGTTTGCATCATACTACGCTTCGCCTGCAAAACCTGACACAATGTCTGACACAATGTCTCAGTGCACTGACACATTGTTTCAACCTGAAACATTGTTTCAACTTAAAAGATTATTTCAGTGCACTGAAACATGAGCGCAACAGTGTCGCCTGAAGGAAATCGGTTGTTGTCATTCCATAAACAAAGACGAGCTGTGTATAAAGTATCAGCATCAGTGTGATATGGTCCAGCCTGGTTGCATGATTTTCCGTTACCTTACATGCCAAATTTAGAGCTGATGATCACCACATTATTGTCATTAGTCTATAGATCACCATGTCTACTGTTACCGTCTATGAAGATTCCAGACGACTGTAATACGAAACAAAGCACTGTAAAATAAAGTAATATCTCCCTGGTCATCCAGTTGC
Source organism: Lampris incognitus (assembly GCF_029633865.1). Lineage (NCBI taxonomy): Eukaryota > Metazoa > Chordata > Actinopteri > Lampriformes > Lampridae > Lampris > Lampris incognitus. The sequence continues at coordinate 3,092,120 of NC_079216.1, read as the reverse complement.
TTTTCTCTATTTTGCCAAAACATTTCAGCCACATCAGCAGCAGGAGTGTATTGTGTCCTTCCGGGGCCACCTGTTTTGTTTTCTTTTTTGTTTGTTTGGTTTTTTTTCTAAAATTTCTCTCTTTGTGAGTGTCCTCACTTATATCCTGGTGCAGAGTGTCAGTCCGTTGACTTGTTCTTAGTCGGTTCCCAGATAAAAAAATTGCTGTGGCCCGGACCCGTCCCACACCCCACACTTCATCCGGCCCACATACCGCGTGGAATGATGGCACTTGGGCGGTCCGCTCCTGTTTGCCAGATCTGGGCCAGAACCAAGCCACAGCAATGCCGCATGTGCCACATATTTGCCAAAGGTGGCACATATTTGTTTTGTGATATTTGGACCATATTCACCATTTACCACACGGGCCACTTCAGGGTCACATCCAGACCACATGTTGCCCAGAGCACCGCATCTTTGCCACAAAAGGCCCACATGTGATTTGGCATATTTGGGCCATATTTGCTATTATGCATGTGGGCCACTTCAGGCTCACATCCATTTTGTCAGGGCCAGAGGAAGGCCATCAGTGCCGCATCATTGCCTGAAGTGGCCCACATCCGTATGCTGTCTTGGTTACATTTAAGTATCTCTACAATGATCACATGTTCACATGCATGAGAGAATTCAAGTGAAAAGAACAACATTCGTTTTGATTTGCAAGACTTCACTGATTGTTTGTTGTTGTGTGTGTGTCAGCTGTGTGACATTTCTGTTTGCAGGCTTGCAGAAATGGGCTTTACATTAGCATTTTGTGTGCTAGCACTCAGACATGCTGCATTGTTCTGCACAGCTGAGCTCGTGTTGGGAGGCTTTGACAGTGTTCAGAATGTACAGATTAATCTGAGCATTATGTTGGAGCAAAAAAAGCTGCAAAAAATGTGTTACACATAAAAAGTTTCATTCCACCAAGTTAAATAAATATAAATTAGTATAATTACCTGTTGTTTAGTTTTGCATATTAATCCAGTATTTCATTATGGATATCTCCAGAGTAAATATATATGTATGTGCTGTGTTCGTGTCACACTGGGCAGGTATCTAACACTAAGATGTATTTCTCACTTGTTGGGAGGTTCTACTGGGAGTTGTGTAGCAGCAGCAGCTGGGAGTTACTTTCCCTTCTGTGATGGAGAGACAAGAGACGACATATTCACGTCAGTCAGCGAGCACCTCCCCTAACACATAGTTATGAAGCTAAACCTGTGACACTGGCAATACGCCTGTCAAATAAAATATACCACAATACTACTACTACTACTACTACTACTACTACTACTACTACTACTTTCGGCTGCTCCCGTTAGGGGGCGCCACAGTGGATCATCCGTTTCCATCTGCAGGAAGAGATGGAAACGGCTGATTCGCTGTGGCGCCCCCTAACGGGAGCAGCCGAAAGCAGCAAAAGATAGGCTGCTGAGCCAGACCGTACTGCAGTACAGCCTGAAACTCTGAAAAACTGATTAAAAAATACCAAAAAAACAGGAAAATAATCTGGCTAATTGCTCCAAAAGATGTGAGTCTACAGAGAACATAAATGCACCGCTGTAAAAAGAAGTCAGCTGGTGGCAGCAGGGCCTTTTCCTATCAGGCCCCGTTCTTGTGGAAGAACCTGCCTGCTGCCATCAGACCATCAGAGTCTGTTGAGTCTTTAAATCCAAACTTAAAACTCATCTTTCTACCTTAACCTACAATGAGTTGTCTTTAAGTTGAGTGCTTCACATCCTGTACTGCATGGTGGGTCGGTTTCTGTCTCAATGAATTTACCAACCACTCTTCTGCTGACCAGATTAAAGAGTATAGAATATAGATTATAGATTATAGAGTATAGCGTTGGTTAACATCGGGACACAAAGAGCCATGGACATCTATAGCTCTGACAACGACTCCAAGAGGATAAATGCTGAGTCTCATCAGCAGCCAGTCAGACTAGCTTGGTCTAGTCAGGAAGGCACGAACTGAGGAAGCCTCTTGGATGAGAGGCGACACGTCTTCACGGATCTATACCAAGTCCAGTTGAACTTGATTCAACTCCTTTGGATCACCATGACGACCTGGATGAATGAGAATATTCACAGACATTATAGAGTACAGAGTATAGAGTATAGATTATAGAGTATAGAGTATAGAGTATAGATTACATATGATAAATTATAGAGTATAGATTATAGATTATAGTGTGTAGGTTATAGATTATAGAGCATAGATTATAGATTATTGACTACTGCAAACTGTTCTCTTCTCTCACGTGTCTTTTCTCTCTCTCTGAATGATGTCTTCTCCTTTCTCTTCTTCTGTGTGTGTGAATGGTGTGATGTGAGTCTCCCTTGTGAGCATGTGTAGTCTGTCCTCCTCCCAGGTCTCCATGGCGATGGTGGTCGCTATCTGGACATTGCTTGGCATCCCCCTCATCACATTTTCTTTTTATATATCTTATAAATCCATATAATATTGTTATCCTGTTTCAATATTTTATCCTTCTCTCACTCAGACGTGTGACTAATGTTTTTTTTTGTCTGCATAGTGATGCTGGTCACGTGACTCAGGTCCTGGGCTGTTCCGGTGGTATCTGGACACTGCTTGGCATCCTCCTCATCACGTTCCTCATATATCTTATAAGTCCATTATAATTGTGTTATCCTCTTTCAATGTTGTATTGTGTAAATTGTGTAAACACAACATCATGTCATGCTGTGCGTCTTGGGAGAGAGACCCTCCTCTGGTGCTCTCCCTGAGCTTTCTTCCGGTCTTTTCTCCCTGTTAAAGGTTTTTTTTAGAGAGTTGTTGACACTTAAATCTCATCATCGTTATATCTATGCGTATATACTAAAAATCAAGTCCAAGTTTATAATACGTGTCTGTAGCTCTGACATTTAAGTCATTTGGGTCATAATTTGATTGCAAAATGTAAACGATCCTTAAGTGTCCCACTTCATCTGACCTACATGTCTTCGGAAACCGGAGCACACACACGCAGGGAACATGCGAACTCCACACGGAGGACGACCCCCCTGGTCGGACTACCCTGGGGCTCGAACCCAGGAGCTGCTTGCTGTGAGGCGACCACGCTAACTACTGCGCCACCGTGCCATCAAAACACTTGCCGGGTTTGTGAAAACGGGTGAAACCCCATGTGGGGTTCGCTGCCTCATGTTACCCTGCTCAGCGGACACAGAGAGAACACAGAAAACAAAGGAAGTGCTAGAGAGTGCTGTATCGAGGCTGCCATCTTGATGATGTGTCGTCAGTGCTGAACAAGAACAGACCAAAAACTAAAGCAAACACCATGAGAGTCTGTGAGGATTAAAACATGACTGTGATCCAATGACACCAACAGACAACCTATTGGACGTTGTGCAGAACGGACCCACCCGAGCGTTTAAATAAATCAACCCCCCCCCCCAAATATCGAAGGAGCCACGGCAGCAGGATTACAAGAGCCGTCTTTCTTCCTGTCGCTTCGGTCAGATGACATACACCTGCGGTGCTTTTACATCCGCTGGAAGCAAGACGGACACAAACGGACTCTGTCCACGGTTTCTTCAAAGAACAACGGTCAGTAATTCCTCCAGAAAAGAGCTGAAAGGCTTTTCAGTGGAGGCAGAGAGACAGAGAGACAGACAGACAGACCAACAGAAAGAGAGACAGACATACAGACAGAAAGAGAGAGAGAGACAGACAGACAGACAGACAGGGGGACAGACAGAGAGAGAGAGCTAGACAGACAGACAGAAATAGAGACAGACAGACAGAAAGAGAGAGAGAGATGGACAGGGAGACAGAGATAGAGAGAGCGAGACATACATACATACATACATACATACATACATACATACATACATACATACATACATACATACATGCAAACAGAAAGAGAGACAGATGGACAGACAGAGACAGACAGAGGCAGACAGACAGACAGAGAGTGTGTAAACCTAAGGTGCGTGCTGTGCATGTAAACACTGATGGCTAGCGGCAGGGATGTGGTCTGCCTGGTATGTAGTTCTGCTGGTGCCAGTCAAGCAGAGGCTTCTCTCTGGAGGCTGTCCTCCCAGTAGGCTCCGAACACCGTCACAAAACTAGTTCAGCAAAGTTTCCCAAGTTTCAATCTAAAATTTGCTGGCGTGGTTGAGACAAACTCTTTTTTTTAAGATCGTTTCAACTGAGAATATCCTACTAAGCCCTACAGCTTCTCCAGTTCCCCCAAGTATATCCACACACACCCGAACACACACACACACCTGCAAATCCACACACACACACACACACACACACACACACACACACACACACACACACACCTGAAAATCCACACACACACACACACACACACACACACACACACACACACACACACACATACTACTACTACTGCTACTACATACAAATCTTGTGGAGATGTACTTTCCAAGTCTTTTCTTCAAATATCCATGATGAAACTAGTTTGGGAGCCACGTGGGAGGGAACAGCAAAGACCTCCTTTCGACACTTCAGCTTGCCTCTGGCTTCCCTTCCATGAGTGTTCCCCAACACAGGCCCAGGATGAAGTCTATCCCAATGCTTGCCTATATATGCAGACTGGTTCTGGCCCATAGCACACTGCCCAACATCTTCACAGGTGTCAGTAAATGAAAAGTGTATTTTTTGTTGTTGGTGCTAGCTGGCTGGTGTGGGGCTGTGTGTACTCAGAGTGTACCCAGAGTGTACTCAGTGTGTACTCAGAGTGTACCCAGATTGTACTCAGTGTGTACTCAGAGTGTACCCAGAGTGTACTCAGAGTGTACTCAAAGCCCAGCAGAGGGAGAACAGGCGTGGTAATCTGAGGATAACTGAAGCTTGGCCTCTCGCTACACAACAGCAGCCCACAGGGATTTGGAAACGGCCATTTTAAATCCAAAGACACAAAAGAAACTCTCTCCCTCTCTCCCCCTCTTCTCTCTCTCCCTCTCTTCTCTCTCTGTCTCCCTCTCTCCCTCTCTCTCTCCCTCTCTCTCCCGCTCTCTCTCTCCCTCTCTCTTCTCTCTCTCGCTCCCTCTCCTTTCTCTCTCTCCCGCTCTCTCTCTCCCTCTCTCTTCTCTCTCTCGCTCCCTCTCTTTTCTCTCTCTCCCGCTCTCTCTCTCCCTCTCTCTTCTCTCTCTCGCTCCCTCTCCTTTCTCTCTCTCCCGCTCTCTCACTCCCTCTCTCTTCTCTCTCTCACTCCCTCTCTTTTCTCTCTCTCCCGCTCTCTCTCTCCCTCTCTCTTCTCTCTCTCGCTCCCTCTCTTTTCTCTCTCTCCCGCTCTCTCTCTCGCTCCCTCTCCTTTCTCTCTCTCCCGCTCTCTCTCTCCCTCTCTCTTCTCTCTCTCACTCCCTCTCTTTTCTCTCTCTCCCGCTCTCTCTCTCCCTCTCTCTTCTCTCTCTCACTCCCTCTCTTTTCTCTCTCTCCCGCTCTCTCTCTCCCTCTCTCTTCTCTCTCTCGCTCCCTCTCTTTTCTCTCTCTCCCGCTCTCTCTCTCCCTCTCTCTTCTCTCTCTCGCTCCCTCTCTTTTCTCTCTCTCCCGCTCTCTCTCTCCCTCTCTCTTCTCTCTCTCTCTCCCTCTCTCTTCTCTCTCTCGCTCCCTCTCCTTTCTCTCTCTCCCGCTCTCTCTCTCCCGCTCTCTTCTCTCTCTCGCTCCCTCTCTTTTCTCTCTCTCCCGCTCTCTCTCTCCCTCTCTCTTCTCTCTCTCGCTCCCTCTCCTTTCTCTCTCTCCCGCTCTCTCACTCCCTCTCTTTTCTCTCCCTTTCTTCTCTCACACACACGGACACACACACACGCACACACACACACACACAAGCAGAGAGACACATTTTGGGCAGCACGGTGGCCCAGTGCTCAACACTGTTGTTGCCTCACAGCAAGAAGGTCCTGGGTTTGAACCCCAAGCTGTCCCAGGTGCTTTCTGTGTGGAGTTTGCATGTTCTCCCCGTGTCTTTGGACTGTGGGAGGAAACCGGAGCTCCCGGAGGAAACCCACACAGACACGGGGAGAACATACAAACTCCACACAGAGGACCACCCCAGGGCTGGAACCCAGGACCTTCTTGCTTTGAGGTGAAGTATCCCAACAATAAGCCTTAACGAAGAAGGTAAAGGACTGCATGAACCAGAAGAAAACCGTCTTTCAGAAATCAAGATAGAGCAGGTTTGAAAATAGTGCTAAAGGAACACAACCAACTGTTGAGGGAAGCAGCACGGAGATTATAGAGCACATTTTATCTCAGTGGACGACAAAACGCTATGGGACTGCATCAAAGTTATCACCAAATGAATACAAACAGGAAGTGCCTCATCATCAATGATGATCTGCAAAAAAGCAATGAAATGATTGATTTCTATCTTAGGTTTGAAACACCGGACTATTCTGTGGAATGTGATGATGTGCCGGAGGCCGTCCCAGCCTGATTCGAGCTTCAGGTGGGGGCTTGACCCACACAAGCTTCAGTCACTTCTTACACATGTATGCACAGGGCCCTGTGCCGCAGAGCTCACCCCAGCATGATGCCTTGTTTTCCAGCGGTCTGCAGACTCACACACTGTCGCTGCCCTCTGGAAAAGAATCCATCTTTATTCCAGTTCCAAAACTATCTTGTCCAACTGAAGATAATGATTACAGACCCGCGGCTCTGACCTGGACTGTGATGAATACTTTGAAAAATACATGGTGCCTGTACTCAAAGCAGAGGTCGATTCTGTACTGCATCCACTCCAGTTTGTTTACAGGCGAGGGCGGGGCACGGATGATGCCCTTAACAGCACCACCCATTTGACTATTATGCACTTGGAAGACCCCAAGGCCTAGGCACACCCCCCCTGGGCGGGCGGGGCTCCTCATCCTGGGACACCTGGGTGTGGGCTCCTCACTGCTCTCAGCACATGTGGCGCTTCTCTCTGTGGGGCAGGAAAGCGGGTGGTGGGACGCGTGGCTTATGTGTGTGGTAGCGGGGTCCTGGTTGGAGGCTTGCTGGAGGCACAAGACAGCCTGTATGCCGGAGGTGCTTGGTGGGATGCAGGTGCGCCCCACACCTGGGAGTTGGCGGTGGGGGTGCACCTCAGGGGTGCGGGCCCAGCTTGTGCCTTTGGGGACTGGTTTGTGTTCTTTGCGGGTGTGCTGTTTTTCTGCGGGCTCCTGCCCCCCCCCCCCGTGTGCTCTGTGTTCCTCCAGGGTTGCAGTGCTTTGGCATCCAGCTGTTTTCTTGGTCATGGGGTGTCTGCACGACTGCTGCAGGGCCTGTCTGCTGCTCGGAGGCACTACGATAAATCGTGGCTCTCAAACACCAGCATTTCAAGCTAAAGTTCCACTTTATTGTCATGTGCATTGGAATATAATGACATTCTTGTGGTCTGGCTGTCTCTGCTTTAACACAAGGGACCTAAAGGCAAAGGATACAAGGACAGACTGTCCCCCCCAAAAAATAGACAATACTACTTTGGCCAAGCCTGATAGTTTTTCTCTGACTAGTGACAGTTCTACAGTTCCTCCATCACCTCAGGTTAAGAGTCTGGGTGTCATCCTGGACAGCACATCATCTTCTGAAGCTCCCATCAACAATGTGACTCGGTCTGCTTACTTCCACCTACACAATATTAATCATCTTCACCCGTCACTTACACCTACCAGTCCAGCACCGCCATACTCACTCACACCCTGGTTCCCTCCCGTACTGACTACTGTAACTCTGTCCTCTTTGCTCTTCCCCTCACGTGTCTTCATGAACTACAACTGGTCCAGAATCCAGCTGCCCGTATCAGTACCAGAACTCCTTCCACACATCACATCACTCCTGTTCTTCAGCAGCTCCACTGGCTCCCTGTTAAATACCGTACTGACTCCAAGATCCTGCTCCTCACCTTTAAGGCCCTTAATAACCCAGCTCCTTCATATCTTTCTGGCCTCCTTCATATCCACACGCCCTCCCACACCCTCACATCCTCTTCTGCTCTCCAACTCACTACACCTTCGGCCCTGCTGGACTACCATGGGGTCTAGAGCCTTCAGTCGTTCTGCCCCCCCACCTATGGACCTCTCTCCCACAAGACCTTCACAACACTGACTCTCTTTCAACCTTCACATCCCATCTCAAAACGCACCTTTTCACCCTGGCAGGTTCAGTCTGAGCCACGCTTCACTGGTTACTCACATCACGAGTTTTACACTGGTGATGGTTTTATACCTCTGTTGTATTAACCTAGTATTTTATACCTCTCTGTTGTATTAACCTAGTATTTTATACCTCCTGGAGTATTAACCTAGTATTTTATACCTCTCTGTTGTATTAACCTGGTATTTTATACCTCTCTGTAGTATTAACCTAGTATTTTATACCTCCTGGAGTATTAACCTAGTATTTTATACCTCTCTGTAGTATTAACCTAGTATTTTATACCTCTCTGTTGTATTAACCTAGTATTTTATACCTCTCTGTAGTATTAACCTAGTATTTTATACCTCCTGGAGTATTAACCTAGTATTTTATACCTCTCTGTTGTATTAACCTAGTATTTTATACCTCTCTGTAGTATTAACCTAGTATTTTATACCTCTCTGTAGTATTAACCTAGTATTTTACATCTATCTGTTGTATTAACCTAGTATTTTACATCTATGCATTGTATTAAGCTAGTATTGATTGTTTGGTTGCCTTGTGATGGCCTGGCGGCCTGTCCAGGGTGTCTCCCCGCCTGCCGCCCAATGATTGCTGGGATAGGCTTGGGTAAGCGGCTTGGGGAATGGATGGATGGATGGATGGATGTTTATTTGGTTTCATGCTGTCTGATACATGCTGCTGATTTTTACCGTGTGCTGTAAGGTGTCCTTGAGTGCTCTGAAAGGCGCCCACAAATAGATGCATGATTGTAACACTGCTAGCATGTGCCTCACGCACTCCCCAGAACACTCTCTGGACTACAGCCTTCTTCTTAGTGCCCTCTCCTCTTTTTTTCCTGTCTTCTCCTTCATCACTATAGCTGCTATCCTAAACTGATATTTTTCTTATGTACTTGTTATGGTCTCCAAGCTTAACTGGGTTAAACACATCAGTGGCAAAGCATCAAAAAGGATGAGTGATGGCGTGTACTCCCTCAGACTTGTAGGAGAAATAATGTCTGAGAGGACTCTGCCCGAGTCCCATGATGTGACACAACATGGACAGCATCCCCCAAATAAATCTTCTGATAGATTAACCAATCAATCCAGCATGGTGTGCACTTGAGCAGGACACGAGGACTCTAATTTAAAACTTGAAGACAGGACAAGACTGTGAGATACTCCAGCCCGCATCGTCAGTTCAGGAGGCAGCAGACATGATGTCATCCACATGTCTACACAAGGAAACAGTGAGTCGGTTTGCACGTGAACACCGTCAGTCTGCACAGATGTCTGTCTGCACAGCTGTCAGTCTGCACAGCTGTCAGGTCTGCACAGCTGTCTGTATGCACAGCTGTCAGTCTGCACAGCTGTCAGTCTGCACAGCTGTCTGTATGCACAGCTGTCAGTCTGCACAGCTGTTAGGTCTGCACAGCTGTCTGTCTGCACAGCTATCAGTCTGCACAGCTGTCAGGTCTGCACAGCTGTTAGGTCTGCACAGCTATCAGTCTGCACAGCTGTCAGGTCTGCACAGCTGTCAGGTCTGCACAGCTATCAGTCTGCACAGCTGTCAGGTCTGCACTGCTGTCAGGTCTGCACAGCTATCAGTCTGCACAGCTGTCAGGTCTGCACTGCTGTCAGGTCTGCACAGCTATCAGTCTGCACAGCTGTCAGGTCTGCACAGCTGTCTGTCTGCACAGCTATCAGTCTGCACAGCTGTCAGGTATGCACAGCTGTCTGTCTGCACAGCTATCAGTCTGCACAGCTGTCAGGTCTGCACAGCTGTCTGTCTGCACAGCTGTCAGTCTGCACAGCTGTTAGGTCTGCACAGCTGTCAGGTCTGCACAGCTATCAGTCTGCACAGCTGTCAGGTCTGCACAGCTGTCTGTCTGCACAGCTATCAGTCTGCACAGCTGTCAGGTCTGCACAGCTGTCTGTATGCACAGCTGTCTGTCTGCACAGCTGTCAGGTCTGCACAGCTGTCAGGTCTGCACAGCTGTCTGTCTGCACAGCTATCAGTCTGCACAGCTGTCAGGTCTGCACAGCTGTCTGTCTGCACAGCTGTCAGTCTGCATTAAGACCAGCATGGGAGAACTGAGATGTTCCACCTTCCCCCTCAGGAAAAACAGACCTCATAGTAACCCAACAGGGTTCTGCATGTTGGCCGAGCTCCTGATGGGGGCGCTATTGCTCAAGGCTCAGCGTTTGCAGACTGGTGTTCAGAGGCCGGGTGGTCTGCACACAGACGGCTCGTCACACGGCCTCTGAACACCCAGTCTGTGAGGAAGTGACGTACCGAGACCTGTTGGAGATGGCTCAACTGCTCCACCTCTTTTTGTTTTTTCTCCACTGACGGTCTTCATTCTCTCACAGTAATGGCAACTGTTTTATTCTTTGATGGTGTTCGTGTTTTTTCCAGGTCTTCTGTTCGTTTGCATAATAAAGCAGACGGAGATTTAGCCCAACAATGCTTCTGATCTTTCTCACATGATATCTTCTCTCATAACATCTCCTCATACTAATATCTTCTCTCATAATATCTTCTCATAATATCTTCCCACATAATACCTTCTCTCATAATATCTTCTCCTACTAATTTCTTCTCATAATATTTTCCCCTCATAACATCTCCTCATACTAGTATCTTCTCTTATAATATCTTCTCCTTATAATATCTTCTCATAATATCTCCTCATAATATCTCCTCATAATATTTTCTCATAATATCTCCTCATAATATCTTCTCATAATATCTCCTCATAATATCTTCTCATAATATCTCCTCATAATATCTCCTCATAATATCTCCTCATAATATTTTCTCATACTATCTCCTCATAATATCTCCTCATAATATCTCCTCATAATATCTTCTCATAATATCTCCTCATAATATCTTCTCATACTATCTCCTCATAATATCTCCTCATAATATCTCCTCATAATATTTTCTCATACTATCTCCTCATAATATCCTCTCATACTATCTTGGCTTTATGAAAAGCTTGACCAATGTTATTACAAGGGAAATCCACTGTGGGAGATCTGTCTGTCTCACACACACCACCCCTCCCCTCCCCTCCCCTCCTTGGTACAACACCTTTTGACATTTCCAGGATCATGTCTATGGATGCGGCTCTTCGGGGGCCTCCACAAGAGCTGTTTGGATGAGGATGGTTGGGACAACGTTGAAAAGTGTGTGTGTGTGTGTGTGTGTGTGTGTGTGTGTGTGTGTGTGTGTGGGGGGGGTGATGGTCCTCATTACATGAAACAGAGTGTCTTTTTTGCAGATATGAGATGATTTAACATGCGTTGATACAAACATATGTGCATTCATTAAGGCTTTGTGATGCTCGGAGAGCTTGTGAACAAATCTTCTGAGGTCTTCTGAGGTGGTCCATGACAGGTGTGTGTCTTCTGCAGATAGAATCGTAAACAGAAGACAAATGTCCTCACAAACTTACAGGGTTTGCTGTCATGTCCACTTTTATTTTCCATCCATCCATTTCCCGAACCGCTTATCCTGCTGTCAGGGTGGCGGGGTGCTGGAGCCTATCCCAGCAGACGCTAGGCGGCAGGCGGGGAGACACCCTGGACAGGCCGTCCCAGGCCGTCACAGTGCCACTTTTGTTTTATAAATCATTATAATTCAGTGTAACTTTAAATGGATACAGGGTTATGATGAGGAGACACGCTGTGCACTCCCACACCGCAGCCAGTCCTCATGTGGACCACAGTGGAGGACGTCAGCACTTTCTCATGGCGGGGAAATGAGGAAATGAATCAGCTGGTCTGTGTATGGACAGACTGGAAAATATGGCATATATCATACTGTACATATTTGGCTGTACACACATACTGTACACATACATGTTGAACCTATCTTAACGTACACACTGTGTTTATATACTTCACATGTTGTACATATCATACTGCACTACAACACAACAATCTTCACACAAGGGGACATGACCCAACACAGAAGCGAAGAGGCTTTTGCTGTGACTATTATGACAATTAAATGTCTTCATTAAGAAAAAAGGATATACTGGATAGTGTGATGTTCCTTTCTTGTGAGATTATGGAGGTCTGAAGGAGAACTTGCAGCTGCATGGTGTGTTTAGTTTGTGTAACTTTATGGGACAGCGGCAGGTCAGAAAATTATATTTCCTTGTGGCCAAAGCCAATAAATGTCCCACCAGAGAAACTTACAGTTCCTTCATCCAGAAAGCACGACGGCCAACATCCAGCCTCCTGAACTGTCCTTGTCCAGAAAACCTGAATCCACTCCGGTTCCAAGGATGCTGTTCTGTAGCTGAACTTGGCCTTCGAGCTCCCTGTAGCGGGAGGACCTGCTCGTCTTAGATTTACTGCTTCCCGCTTGGAAACGGTAAATGTGAAAGTGACTGCTGAGCAAAGCTGTTACGGGAGGATGTTCTCAGACCCAAATACTCCAGCGAGCTTGTGTAAAGTTAAGACTGGGGAGACTGCAGAAGAACCAGATCCCCGTGGAACAGCTACTCTGACATGCTAGTGAATATGTAAACGGCAGACCCAAAATCCACCAAGCAACACAAACAGCCCCTGCCACAGCACTACAGGGACTTCCCCTGCATTCGACTAAACGGCCCCCGCTTCCCTACAGTCAGCCTCATCCATACCGGCCACACAGCCACCTCAACGTGATGCCGTCGGCATTTAAAGCAGAAATCTGGCTTAATCATCCTGCTGCTGATTGACGTCGGCGCCCAGCGTGCTCTGCTGAGCGCGTGAGTTTACCATGACTTATTACAACATCTCACCGACCACACGATCAATGAGATTGGAGACCAGTCAGACTCGCTGGATCAAAGCAGACAGAGGACTTGGTGTCAAAATTCCATTTTCACCCCGGCCAAGCCACGTGGAGCAGACCTGGACCTGGGTCAACCCTCTGTTCCTGCTCCTCACCCAGCGGGTTCCTTTCATCACAGCTGAGCAGGAGGCTTGAACTGAAGGGTAACAGGGCTCATGATAAAATGAGACTCAGCCTGGGGCCTGAACTCTGGTTGGTGATGATGATAATGATGGTGATGATGATGGTGTATGTATGGATATTTGATGAAGATCATTTTATTCTAAGTGATTTCCTGATGCCCCTCATGATTATTCATTTCTGAACGTGAGAGATGTTCTCCATCATCATTTGACACGAGGTCACTTAACTGTCTTATCATTTATCCAATCAGATTCATGTTAGCATTAGCATTAGCATTGCGGTTAGGTTTGGTGTTTGCATTAGCATTATGGACTGAGGATGATTTCCTGGACTTTCCACCTCGCCCCGCTTTTGAGCGGGAGGCTTTCAAGGGGAAGATATGAGGCAGGCCGCTACCGTCTAACATCCGTTAGGCCCTGTGGTGGAAAAGAGGCAATTGTTCCTGGGTGGGGAACCAGTTGGGCTAACCCTAAAGCCATGCTCACATCAGCACCACGCAGAGATTCATTTCACTCCCCATTCATGTCAGTAGAAAACCATGTGAAGAGCAGAAGGAAAAAAACGTCATGACATGGACTGAAGGGTACATGTGGAAGTCTAGACTCTCCCCAGTTACTGTAAGGGTTGTGTAGTGGTGGATCCTAAGAAGAACAGAGAATTGTACATGCCAGACTGGGATGAAACAGGGGGAGAATTTAAAATGACAAGATCAGGATCTGATGTGCCCCTTCATTTTTCCCTGGAGAGTCTGGGAGAATAAAAATGTGAAAAGGGAAACCGGGGCCCCTCCTGGAGCCAGACCTGGGAAAGGAGCTCGCCGGCGAGCATCTGGTGACCGGGCCTTGGCCCAGGGGGCCCGATTGGGCCCGTCCCGAAAAGCAACATGGAGCCACGACCCCATGGACCCACCACCCGCGGGGATGAGCATAGGGTGCAATGCAGCCCGAGTAAGCTGAAAAGCATCCAAAAATCTGGGATATTTGTAGACTAGCTCTCATCTGAAATGCAGCAGATGTTATTAAATTAATGAAGTATGAGGTGAATACAGAGCAGGACTTGTCTGCATGCTAAGCTTCAAGATTGCAGCTTTGACTGACAGACCTGAGTTGTCCCTCACTATCCGTGACATGTTAGCAAACCACATCCCGGTAACGAGCCTCTTGTCAAGGCCGTGTTGAAGTTCACCTGCTCTGGTTCGGCTGGTGGTAATGACAAGACACTGACCTTTAACGTCAAGTCCAAAGCAGCAAGTTGTAATTAGCAGTGATGTGTTGGAGAAGACACACACATGCACACACACACACACATGCACACACACACACCCAAACACACACACACACGCACACACACACACACACGCACGCACGCTTGCTAATCAAGTGCTGTTCTCAGGCAATTTTTCAGTATATCTTTGTTTTGGTCTTCTTTAGCTGTGTTGAGCAGAGCAGCTCTGTATGGAGGATCAATCAGTATGGAGGATCAGTCTGTATGGAGGATCGGTCTGTATGGAGGATCGGTCTGTATGGAGGATCAATCAGTATGGAGGATCAGTCTGTATGGATGATCAGTTTGTATGGAGGATCGGTCTGTATGGAGGACCAGTCAGTATGGAGGATCAGTCTGTATGGAGGATCAGTTTGTATGGAGGATCAGTCTGTATGGAGGATCGGTCTGTATGGAGGATCGGTCTGTATTGAGGATCAATCAGTATGGAGGATCAGTTTGTATGGAGGATCGGTCTGTATGGAGGATCAGTTTGTATGGAGGATCAGTCTGTATGGAGGATCAGTCTGTATGGAGGATCAGTCAGTATGGAGAATCCGTCTGTATGGAGGATCAGTCAGTATGGAGAATCAGTCTGTATGGAGGATCGGTCTGTATGGAGGATCAGTCTGTATGGAGGATCAGTTTGTATGGAGGATCAGTCAGTATGGAGAATCAGTCTGTATGGAGGATCAGTCAGTATGGAGAATCAGTCTGTATGGAGGATCATTCTGCATGGAGGATCGGTCTGTATGGAGAATTAGACTGCATGGAGGATCAGTCTGTATGGAGAATCAGTCAGTATGGAGAATTAGACTGCATGGAGGATCAGTCTGTATGGAGAATCAGTCTGTATGGAGGATCAGTCAGTATGGAGAATCAGTCTGTATGGAGGATCAGTCTGTATGGAGAATCAGTCTGTATGGAGGATCAGTCTGCATGGAGAATCAGTCTGTATGGAGGATCAGCCTGCATGGAGGATCAGTCTGTATGGAGGATCAGTCAGTATGGAGAATCAGTCTGCATGGAGGATCACAGGGTGTGGCTCTCAGCAAGCTAACGTGCTCATCTTAATGAGCTTAACTGGGTTCATGTGTAGAAAAAGTTGAAATATATTCTGACATGTGTTGGGACAGATCTCAGACTGGGAACTCAGCAGGTGAGAAGAAAAGCAGAACGGAACAGAAACAGAATTTCACCTCCACCAGAGAAAACCACAACACACTTCAACTCTTTTGTTTAAACCCCCTTTTGATAAACTTCACACTTGGTTTTATGACCAGGAATCAGCAATCAGGACAATGTATGGTCATTTCTACCATGTACTCGCGTACACAAAAGAAAGGGTATTCCCTTTCCCCCAGCCCACAGCAGTGCAACACAGAAGATAAAACACATCCAGAACTTCCGAACACGACACCACCAAAAACATACAAACACCGAGAGAGCAAAGCAAAACAAAAACAACAGCTAACAACACAGCCCGAAAACTCCACCGGCCAGGGAGCGAGCGCCAGCCAGGAGGACTTCCGGAACTTCCGGTCCGCATGGGCTAGCAGCTAGCTTAGCCTGCCCCGCTTCCGCGTCCTGTCACACCGCCCGCGGTGCTTCCTCTTCGGGCAGGGCCGCGGTCCCTGGGCCCACAGGACGCGGCAGACCAACGCCAGCTCTCCCAGCCATTACAAGAACAAAGAAGTACAAACTTCACGCCACGACACAAACTTAGACGCAGGCCCGGACAAAGACCCGGCACCGTCAGTCGGTTCTGGGTGAGCCGCTGCAGACGTGAGTCCGCTCCGCCATCTTCCCACACGCGGTACTGGCTTGTCTAAAAAGTCAGACATATTCTGCTCGACCCATTAGTTTGATTCATTTCATTTAGTAAAGTTGTCTCACAGAAGTCTCACGGAAAGTTGACGCAGTCCATCTGGAGAGAAACGTTTCCTCACTCATCTTCTTCAGTCTCAGTGTGAGACTGAAGAAGATGAGTGATGGGTGATGAAACGTGATGAAACGTCTCTCTCTCTCGGTCCAAGTCGTGTCCAGATGGACTGATTCAACTTTCTGTGATTTCCTCCCCTGGATTACTGAGCATGCATCTGCAGACATATCCGTGTTTCGCTTCCTCTTACTTCATATATCACTTTTTCATTCTTTCATTTCACCGTCTGATATGTTTGGCAGGATGTAATACCTCCCAGCCTCCGGCCACTGCACTCTTAATGCAGTACTTGTACTTGTACCTGTACCTGTATTTGTACTTCAAAAATCAAAACTTTTGCTGTCATTCCTAAGTTAGAAATGTATAGGCAGCTGTAGACCCTTTTGGTGCCTACGTCATGATTACGTCAAGGCGTTAGCTGGAGGCAAAACAAAGGAAAGTTTGGAGGCTAACATGAATCACCTCAGAGTAGTAGCAAAGTTCTTTGGTTGTAGGCTACATCACCTACCGAAATTATCATCTTGCTGTGTTGTTGCGTGCCAAAATCGAAGGAGTAATGGCTCCAACCAGAAGTTTTATCACATGCCAGCTGCCACTTCCAGTCAACAAATGGAAGACAGCTATGGTTAGACGCCATAAGACAAAAAGATTGGACTGAGGCGATCATCAGAAATGCTGGTGGTCGTAGTGCGCACTTGGGTGGCACGGTGGCCCAGTGGTTAGCACTGTCTCCTCACAGCAAGAAGGTCCTTGGTCCAAACCTCGAGGTTGTCAAACCTTTAGGGGTCATCCCAGGTCGTCCTCTGTGTGGAGTTTGCATGTTCTCCCCATGTCTGTGGTGGGTTTTCTCTGGGTGCTCCGGTTTCCCCCAACATCAAAAGAAACATACATGTTAGGGTCAGTACTCCTGTCTGTGCCCCTGAGCAAGGCAATGGGAAAAGAACTAGAGCTGGTCCCCGGGCGCAGCATGAGGGCAGCAGCCCACTGCTCCTAGCTACACAGGTCACAGCTAGGATGGGTGCATTTGCAGTAACTGAATTTCCCTGAGGGGCTTAATAAAGGAAACTTAATGTAACTTAATATCAGGGTGTGGCGGACACTAGGGGCTATGCCTCTCACCCAGCAGGGCTGTGAGCTGGGGCGTGGTTTACGTTCCCGAGCTCTCTGGTGCAGGGTTGTTCCTGTTTCAGTTTGGTTTGTGGAGCTGAGGAATAAAGTTCAAACTCGCCTTCATCTCCCGTGTTATTCCTCATCCTGCCACAAGGCAAGGTTAAATAAAGTATTGTCTGTTGTAGGTTACTTACCCAGCCATGCAAGTGTAGTTCACTGTCAAGATGTAGCTGATTGTTGTATTTACAATAAATCTATATATATATATATAGCCTGATACATACTACATGGTTGTCTTCTGGCCTTGCCGCTGGCTAGGCAGAACTTCAGAATTCACCGGTTAAATCTTGGTATTTCAAGTCTTGTACATTCAGGACATAGTTTTAGGCCCCCTCAGAGTCTCTTTACTACACAGGCTCGGTTTCTGTATCAGGTACGTAGGTGTAAATGTCTGGCCATGCAACAGCAGGTAATCCTGTCAGATCGTCCATCCATTGAGTGATCGTGAAGTGGTCCTCCAATCTGGTCCCATTGGTTAATGCTAACTTGTTCAAGTAACCTTCGCGGTCCCAGAGAGTGAGTGACCGTACATGTTCAGAGAAACTCGTTATTTTCTTCAGCCGTTGTTACGAAACAGGCCAACAAAACTCGCTAACAAGTGTTGGCTAACGTGTTCAGGGAATTATTTTGCCTCCTCCTCGGCTCAACCTAGTGAAAACGTCATGCTGTTTACTAACAGAAGAGGGGTCTAGTGGTATGCGTTGTTAGATGGAAACATTAGGGGGTTTGGGGACAACGCAGTTTCAGTGGGACTCTGAGAACTTTAACAGGCTCAACATCAACTGGATCTTTGAATTGGCAGGATTATTGCAAACAGCCTTCTGTTCGCCTGCTTTTTCCCACTGCTCGCACGAGAAAAAATGTCAAATGGCATTTATTGAGTGTGTGAGGGCTAGACCAGGGGTAATGGAAAAACTGCTCATGAAAGCAAAGAAAATGGTGTGAATCAAATAAAAGTCAATAATGAAAACAGCCGAGAGCCGTCAGAACAGCACAAAGACAGAACCAGAGGCAGGAACGTAGGCTGAGGCGAATGGCTGAAGATCACGTGGGACTCTGAGACGCTTGTTCGCCTGGTGACAGGACGGCTTGGTGACAGGATGGCCTGGTGAGAGGATGGCCTGGTGAGAGGACGGCTTTCTGACAGGATGGCCTGGTGAGAGGATGGCTTGGTGACAGGATGGCCTGGTGACAGGATGGCCTGGTGAGAGGATGGCTTGGTGACAGGATGGCCTGGTGAGAGGATGGCTTGGTGACAGGATGGCCTGGTGAGAGGACGGCTTGGTGACAGGATGGCCTGGTGAGAGGACGGCTTGGTGACAGGATGGCCTGGTGACAGGATGGCCTGGTGACAGGATGGCCTGGTGACAGGATGGCCTGGTGACAGGATGGCTTGGTGACAGGATGGCCTGGTGACAGGATGGCTTGGTGACAGGACGGCCTGGTGACAGGATGGCTTGGTGACAGGATGGCTTGGTGACAGGATGGCTTGGTGACAGGACGGCTTGGTGACAGGATGGCCTGGTGACAGGACGGCCTGGTGAGAGGACGGCCTGGTGACAGGATGGCCTGGTGACAGGATGGCCTGGTGACAGGATGGCCTGGTGACAGGACGGCCTGGTGAGAGGACGGCCTGGTGACAGGATGGCTTGGTGACAGGATGGCCTGGTGAGAGGATGGCCTGGTGATAGGATGGCCTGGTGACAGGATGGCCTGGTGACAGGATGGCCTGGTGTGAGGACGGCTTGGTGACAGGATGGCCTGGTGACAGGACGGCCTGGTGACAGGATGGCTTGGTGACAGGATGGCTTGGTGAGAGGATGGCCTGGTGACAGGATGGCCTGGTGACAGGATGGCCTGGTGACAGGATGGCCTGGTGTGAGGACGGCTTGGTGACAGGATGGCCTGGTGACAGGATGGCGTGCCATCTGGAAATAAACGGCTCCATCTGATAACCGATGTTTGGTCACATGCATCGGGAAGGATCGGTGGCTCCCAC
This sequence comes from Lampris incognitus, assembly GCF_029633865.1. Lineage (NCBI taxonomy): Eukaryota > Metazoa > Chordata > Actinopteri > Lampriformes > Lampridae > Lampris > Lampris incognitus. Next base: position 3,072,630 of record NC_079216.1, on the reverse strand, counting down.
TTCACTGTCATCTGCCACTCGTGGGGTTGCTGGCACGCTGGCCTGTGACGCTGCTAAACAAGCAAGGAACAATCCTCCCTCCTCTTCCTCCTCCTCTTCCTCGGCTGACCTCCTATTTGATTCTGTAGCCTTATAAACAATGAAGTGTTGATTTCTTGCAGGAAGTCTGCACGCCACGCACCTGGACACCAGCACGCCGGCTGATGGGGGGCATGTGGATGCTGCCGACCACTGCGACAGAGATGGTCATGGGGAGACATCTCAGTTCCGGCTTAACTTTCCTCTCTCGGGATGACTTCTTAAAAGGTTATATTGACAGGAACCTGCAAACGTCAGCTGCCTTTTGGAAAGTACATTTCCATTTTACAAACATGAAGTAGGGGCAGCTGAAACCACCGGCTAGGGCTTCAGACGCATTTCCAGGATTTCTTTCATTTCAGCTTGGTGTGACCAGAATGCTGAAAGCAGAGGCGGTTTCTCTGAGGCCAAAGAAAGCCTGGTCTCCCCATAAATAGATTCTAATGAATCAGAATCAGAATCAGCTTTATTGGCCAAGTGTGTCTATGCACACAAGGAATTTTGACTCTGGTTCCCAGGAGCTTTTAGCACTTGCAGACTCACAAAAAAACAAAGAAAAAAAAAGATAAGAAAAAAAGCAACAAACAAAATAGAAAGAAGAAAAAAAAACAAGAAATAAATGGAACAACAACAGGAAAACAAGCATGTATGCACAACAGGTATGTTGCTACTATACAGAGTTGAGTTATGGTTGCATAATCAACAACAGATGCCCATAATACCATAATACTACGTACTGCTTATATACCATACTGCCCATACACTATACCATATACCTTACCTCAACTCCACAACCCATCATGCCCATATACAATGCTATATACTCCCGGTATCATCATCATCATCATCATCATCATCATCATCATCATCATCATCATCACCTTCTTCTTCTTCTTCTTTTTCAGCGTTTCCCCTGCTTGTCAGGGGTCGCCGCAGTGGATTTTACAGTTTCCATCAGGACTCTGTGAGGGCACAGCACCAATGCTGGCCGTTGTTAATGTGTTATATTACACCATATTATCTTATGTACCAGAAGTATACACCTACCATCCCCCTCACCACTACATACTACATGTTAGAACACAACAATAACAGCAGGAATTGTAACCAGTATGCAGCAGTTGTATGTGTATTTACAACTGTACAATTGTATTGGACAAACATTGTATATTGCACATCTGGTTTAAAGAGGTCGTGCACATCATATAGTATATGAAGGTAAGACATCTTGACCAGAAGGGACTGTTTACAAAGTGTCATATTTACATAATAAGTGTCTATTCCTGTACCACGCTGTTAAGTGTTCATGAGAGAGATGGCCTGTGGGAAAAAAACTGTTCCTAAGTTTGGTGGTTTTGGTGCTCTGTAGCGCTTGCCAGAAGGTAGGAGTTCAAACAGACTGTGTCTTGGGTGTGTGGGGGGTCTGTGTTGATTCTGGCCGCCCGTTTCCAGGCTCTAGAGGTGTACAAGTCCTGTAGGGTGGGCAGGAAAGTGCCAATGATTTTTCTTTTCTGCTGTCCTTATTGTACGCTGCAGTCTGTTCCTATCCTGTGTTGTAGCTGCTCTGAACCAGACCGTGATGGATGTTCACAGGGCAGATTCAACGACAGCGGAGTAGAACTGGCTTATCAGCTCCCGTGGCAGACCAAATTTCCTCAGTTGCCACAGAAAGACATTCTTCAGGTCTTTGGAAATGGTAGTACCCAGAAACTTGAAGGTCTCCACGGTTGACACAGGGCTGTTGGATATTGCCGCTAAGCCTCCCACCGATATGCAAACTCAAAGCCCTCCTGGATGAGTCCGATGACTGTAGTATCATCTGCAAACTCCAGTAGCTTAACAGCTGGATCTTTGGAAGGGCAATCATTGGTGTAGAGGGAGAAGAGCAGTAGGGAGAAGACACATACCTGGGGGCACCAGTGCTGACTGTCCGTATACTAGAAGTGACTTCTCCCAGGCTCACCTGCTGTTTCCTGTCTGTCAGGAAGCTGACAGATGGTGGGGGATACAGTGAGCTAGCGGAGTTTCGAGGACAGGATTTCTGGAATGATGGCATTGAATGCCGAGCTGCAGTCCACAAACAATATCCTTGCATATGTCGCTGGGCAGTCAAGGTGTTGCAGGATGTAGTGCAGTTCCATGTTGACTGCATCTTCCACTCAGCGGTTTGCCTGGTAGGCAAACTACAGGGGGTCCAGCAAGTGTCCTGTGATGTTCTTCATGTGGGCCAACATCAGTCGTTCGAAGGTCTTCATGACCACAGATGTCAGAGCGACAGGCCTGTAGTCATTCAGTCCAGTAATGGGGGTTTCTTTGGGACTGGGATGACGGTGGAACGTTGGAAGCAGGAGGGGACTTCACACAGCTCCAGGCATTGGTTGAAGATTATCATATTTTTTTTCTTCAGCTGATGTAGCGAGCTAAATGTTAAATAGTTTTAAAAATGAAGTTCATAATGTTTAAATATGTTAAAAATATTTATGGAAGGATAAAATAGAGAAGTCGTAATCTTTAATATTTAAGGGGTTAGAGTTTATGCAAATGAGCATAGTTTGCTTAATATTGTAACGTGCATGGATAAGTAGACACGTTGGTCCTTGGCTAATGGGTCAGACCCTTTAGTCGACTGGTTAACGTTGTCGCTCGCGGAGTGGGAGATACGGGTTCGCGTCCCAAGGGATGACGGTTCCACTGGACTGAAGCATGTGAGAGCTCCTTTCAGATACTCCGGAAAGCATTGACCCAAGCACCAGTGCTAGCCCTCCCAGACAGGCAGCGGCCATTCATAGTACTTGACACTGACGCCAGTGATGTAGGTGTGGGAGCAGTCCTGTCGCAGCCCTGTGGGGAAGGGGGAAAAGTGGTGGCCTATTACAGTAGAGCCTTGAGTAAGGAAGAAAGGAACTACTGTGTGACTCGGAGAGAACTCCTGGCAGTAGTACAGGCCGTAAGGCATTTTAAGCCTTACCTGTATGGAAAGGACTTCCTACTGAGGACGGACCATGCATCACTCCGCTGGCTGCTTAGCTTCAAAGAACCAGAAGGGCAGCTAGCCAGATGGATAGAGGCCTTGCAGGGATTTACCTTCACGACGGAGCACCGAAGAGGCAGCTGACACAACAATGCTGATGCTCTCTCCAGACGCCCCTGTTCTGATCAGGTCTGCCGCCATTGTAGCCAGTTGGAGACTCGAGAACAGCAACGGGTGGACTGTGTTACAGTGCGGACACTTGCACCACTGGAGGAGATGACACCAACCAAGATAGGGGAACTGTAACGTCGGGATAGCCACCTGGGACCCGTGATACGTTGGCTAGCACATAAAGAGTTCCTAAGTAGAGAGATGGCAGGTCCCCACTCCCCCACCACCAAGGCGTTGCTGGGACAGTGGAATTCACTCATGCTTCATGAGAGCTGCCTCTATCACGTGTGGGAAGAGCCAAGGAGGGGAGGCAGTACATGGCAACTAGTTGTTCCCCACGCACTACAACAACAAGTGTTAAGCACAGTTCATGGCCCCCCTGGAGTGGGACACTTCGGCATTACCAAAACTCTGCGGCGGCTGCAGGAAAGATTCTGCTGGGGGAGGTGCCGGCGAGACGTGTAGCGGTTCTGCCGAAACTGCAACACTTGCAATGCAAAGAAGGGGCCAGCTGGGCAATCCCATGCCCCCCTGCAGCAATACAGGGTGGGGGCGCCCATGGAAAGAATTGGAGTGGATGTGCTTGGGCCATTCCCCGTGACAGAGGATGGTAATTGTTACATTCTCACAGTGATGGATTATTTTACCAAGTGGCCCGGTGCCTATGCTATCCCTGACCAATCTACAGCCACGGTGGTAGACTGCCTCATTGAGGGGATGTTTACCCAGTTTGGGGTGCCAGAGGAGTTGCACAGTGACCAGGTGCGCAATTTTGAATCCCAGGTGTTTGGGGAGATGTGTCGGCGCCTTGGGGTGTGGAAGACCAGGACCACTCCCCTACACCCTCAAAGTGATGGCCTGGTTGAGCAGTTCAATCTGACCTTGGTCACACAACTAGCCATGCTCACAGCGAGGCATGAAAGGTATTGGGACCGCCATCTGCCCCTGGTACTCATGGCATACCGGTCGGCCATTCAGGAGTCTACGGGGTGCACCCCAGCTGCACTAATGTTTGGTCGGGAGCTGCGGATGCCTGTGGATCTGGTTTTTGGCAAGCCGCCAAACCCACCAGTACGAGGGCCGCCGGGCCAGGACTATATAGACGCACTACAGGACCGGATGGTGGCTCCTCATCAGCTGGCTCGAGAGAATATGGCTTCTGCAGGGGAAAGGCAGAAGAGAGCCTATGATGTACGTTGCCACCGCAAAAAGTACCAGCAGGGGGACAACGTATGGGTGTGTAACCCACGGCGAAAGAAGGGACGGTCCCCAAAGCTGGACAACAACTGGGAAGGGCCCTGCCTCATCCTGAAGAGGATCTCAGACGTTACCTATAGAGTGAAGCTCCACAGCCGCCCTCGGATAGTCATCCTTCACCAAGATTGCCTCACACCTTACTTAAGCCGGGACAGTGACCAAGCCGGGACTGAAAGTGCGGTGGGAGGAGGTGGGGTGCCAGACTCCTCTTCCTCTGTAGACCAGGCTACCGGGGTCCAGGGAGGGGGTAAGGACACTGCTGGATCAGAGCCAACCTCCCTGGATGTCAGCAAGGAGCTACCATTAGAGCACCTTGTTTTGGGCCAGGGAGGGGGCGGGGACACTGGGTTTACAGAGCTGCCCTCCCTGGTCGCGAATGGAAACAGCGGTGACGTCGAAGGTGGGGGCTCAGACCCAGTGGATGCAGAGCCGCCCCCGTCATCCATCAGCAGCCCGCGGCAAGGAGCAGCCCGGGATGGGGGAGGTGCTCGGCGGAAGAAACCCTCATGGTGGATGGACCCATCCACATGGGATTTGGGTTAGGCCAACGGGACGTTGGTCTTTCAAGGAAGGAGGCAGTGTGGCGAATTCAACTAGAGTGTTCCTGCTCCAAGTTCATTTGCATATTACCCACGATGCAACTGAAGTGTTGATGTTGTGGGATATTGAACATGTTAAAAACGGGCATATGTGTTACAGATAGCGGGGATGTGGTGGAAGGTAATGGGGACGTTGCGAGAGAAGCTGTGTTAGACAACAAGCTATTTCCCACCATGAGGGTAAAGAGTAGGCCAAGAAAAGGATCAAGCTGAGACCAATACGAACTTGTGTCTGTTATGACTAGCTTGGCTTGCGGTCATTAAAAGATTGCTTGTTAACTCTGAAAGGTTTGCTGAGAAGTCCATTATTTGACCATGTCACAATATGTTCAGGGCCAAGCACGTGTAGTCAGTCTAACAGCCTGGCTGATTAGCCGCATTATGCAAATCTATGTTTTCCTTTGTTTCAATTGGCACGTTCTGAAATGATAGCCAATCCAAATTCCATGCCCGGGCAGAGGGGCATTTTAGTTTAAAATAGAGTAGCATTAAAAGTTTAAAAGCATACAGGCAATAGCGCCGTTTAGTTTGAAACCATACCCAGGCCCCGCCCACAGTACTACAGGCCCCGCCCACAGTACTACTACTACTACACACAGCAGATTTTTACATAGCTGCATGGGACGGGTATTACATACAGTATTTGGAGAGAGAAAATAAATCGCAGCTCGTGTTGTTTTGTAGTCCACAGAAGCCTTGTAAATGCTACGGTTCCTGAGGAATGGCATGTAAACGTGGATGAGAAGCATTACCGTGGTAACGGCACTCGTCTTTTTTTTTTTTTTTGGTTCGTTAAAACAAGTAACTATGAGATCTATATATAATCATCTTGTGATCACCATCATATGGCGATATGATCTCCATACCAAGCTGACTGGCTTCCTCACTAAATTCTGCCATGCAGCGCTGCTGGTTGAAAGTTCAAGATCCAGATCCTGATGAGCTCATCGTGAACTCATCAGGTTTACATGCATGCAATCAGTGGCGATGCCAGGGTCTGTTGGGGCCCTAGGCAAAAATTCTCAGGAGGGTCCCCCAGCCAGCGTTCATCGCCATTATGTATGTTCATCGCCATTATGTATGTACACCGAAGAGTGCAGGCAGTGCATGTGCAAGGCGCATGACATGGGGCCTCTACAAGGGAGGTTCCCCACTGGGACGTCATGTCATTGCAAATCCTCCATCAGTTGTTTAAGGCGGAGGAGGGTGTTGCGGTCACTGCTGTGGAGTAAATTCTGTCAGCTTGCCTGTTCAGAAGCGTCGCCTCTGCATGCAATACATGCATTACAATGACATGCCTACATTAAACCGACTTAGATCCTGATTTTAAGTCAGACACTAGTTAGATGAAACTGTTTATGTGAGTACAGAAATAAAACTCTCCCTCTTGTATCCCACTTTATTCCAACCAAATCATGTTCATGACGATGCTTCCCCCGGTGTCAGCTTCCTTCCTGTTTTTATGAGCAGGGTTTCTGTTTCGCCGTGTTGCTCTCATGGTGTGTCTCTGTCTCTGTCTCAGAGGACGTCCACCCGCCCGGCACAGTCACGTCCTCAGGATGTCACGTCCACTTAACATTCACTTAAACTCGAAAAGGCTAGCTGAGAAAAAAAGAAAAGAGAAGAAGGAGGTTGTGATATAGGAAATCAAACTGTATAAGTAGTATTTGCACGGTAGTCAGTTTGCTCCCTTCAGGTGTGAGAAACAGGAACTTGACTTTTTACCAGTCCAAGTATGAAATACTCTGCAACACTAGGGAACAAAGTAAGGTTGGTGATACTCGTGAAGGGATTTTTGCTTAAGCGTTGGCACTGAGCTAACCCCAGCCTCCTTCTCTAAATTCTGTTGTAAAAGAGGAGGAGGGGGAGGAGGGGGAGGCAGCCAGTGAGGTCCGCTTGTTTCTTGATTTTCCTGCTGACTAGGCTTCAGTACGCTTTAATAAGATTCATTCATCTTCCCTTCACGCGCCCTCTGCTTGCCTTGTTATTGGCTCACGCTGCTGGTGGCTATTATTCACCCGGGAACCTGTTTACCAGCGGCTGTGGTAATCCCAGCCTCACCTTGTATCGCCAAGGAACAGCAGGGGGTCGTTTTACTTGCTGGACCCCAGATAAGGACGTCCCCAGACCGGGTGGACCGGCTCTCCTTAGAACGGTGCTGTTATCAGAGGAATGGAGCGTGCCACGCGTGGTTATGAAATGGCTGTAAACCTGTCATCCATCCAATTTCTTCAGCTGTTCAATCCGGTTCAGAGTCTGTCCCAGCATGCACTGGGTCAGAAGACAAAGAGAAGTGTGGACAGGTCACCAGTCCCCCCCCCCCAACACACACACACACAAGGAATGGACGTGTCTAATTCACCTGAGAGGAGGAAGCTGAGATGCAAGTGAACATGACCACAGAGAGAACAATCTGGAATCATTGGTCTTTCACCAGTCCATGGAGGTGGCGTCTGCAGTGCTACATTCATTCGTTATGCTAATCGATGGGAAGCGTGTATTCTGTATGAATGTTGGAAAGTTCAGGAAATTCCACATTGATTCCATCTGGGCTCACATGATCAAACGCATGTATTTTAGCAGGTGGGAGGATGGCGGCACGGCCTCGCATTTGCGGCGGCCTCACCCGGTGCCGAGTATGCGGCGTCTTTGTCCACGTCTGCGTCGTCGTGTGAAGTTTTCATTTTGATCGTTGACTTTGCTTGGCTGGGAGAGCTGGAGCTGGATCGGCTGGGAGAGCTGGAGCTGGATCGGCTGAGAGAGCTGGTGCTGGGTTGGCTGGGAGAGCTGGAGCTGGATTGGCTGGGGGAGCTGGCGCTGGATCGGCTGGGACAGCTGGAGCTTGGTCGGCTGAGGGAGCTGGTGCTTGGTCGGCTTGGAGAGCTGGAGCTGGGTCGGCTGGGAGAGCTGGTGCTGGATCGGCTGGGGGAGCTGGTGCTGGACCGGCTGGGAGAGCTGGAGCTGGGTCGGCTGGGAGAGCTGGTGCTGGATCGGCTGGGAGAGCTGGAGCTGGATCGGCTGGGAGAGCTGGAGCTGGATCGGGTGAGAGAGCTGGTGCTGGATCGGCTGGGAGAGCTGGAGCTGGATCGGCTGGGAGAGCTTGAGCTGGATCAGCTGGGAGAGCTGGTGCTGGATCGGCTGGGAGAGCTGGAGCTGGATCGGCTGGGAGAGCTGGACCTGGATCGGCTGGTAGAGCTGGTGCTGGATCGGCTGGGAGAGCTGGTGCTGGATCGGCTGGGAGAGCTGGTGCTGGATCGGCTGGGGGAGCTGGAGCTGGGTCGGCTAGGAGAGCTGGTGCTGGATCGGCTGGGAGAGCTGGACCTGGATCGGCTGGGAGAGCTTGGTCTTCTGCGTCCTGTGCGCCCGAAGACGGAACACCGAGGGCGGTGTGACAGGACGTGGAGGTGGGGCAGGCTAAGCTAACTGCTAGCCCGCAGCCCTGCCTGAGAGGAAACACTGAAGCGGTTCGTTTTGTGCTTCTCTGTGCTTTTGTGTGTTTTTGGTGGTGTTGGTTTTGGATGTGTGTTTTTGTGTTGCACTGCTGTGGGCTGGGGGGGGGGGAAACGGATCTCATTCTGTTTGTGTGCGTAGTACACAATATGAAATGACAAATACATATTTCCTGATTTGGTAACACTTTAGTATGGGGAACGTAGTCACCATTAATTAGGTGCTTATTAGCATGCAAATTAGCAACATATTGGCTCTTAATTGGTCAGTATTACGTACTCATTACTGCCTTATTCTGCATGGCCTTATTATACAACCAGTAAGCCATGAACTATGAGTTTTCCCTCTATAACCTCAGAAGTATTGCTTATTAGTAGTACCATCTCAATATGCTTTGCTTAGTATGGCCTTTATAAGGTGGAAGTACCACAAGAAGAGTTATTCTGCCTTACTAACACTTAATGAATATGCTCTGTTCTTACATAACAACACACAAAACTACAAGTGATCATAGTGTTACATTACTGTACATTAAGTTTTTGTTACTTAGAATATGTTCCCCATACTAAAGTGACATCTTGATCGTTACTAATTCACTAGTCATTAAGTGTTTTTATGTTCCCCATACTAAAGTGTTACCCCTGATTTAGAACATTTACAAGCCAACATTAGACCATAAACAGTGTACAAGGTAACACACACACACACACACACACACACACACACACACACACACACACACACACACACACACACACACACACAAGTAACTGGGAAAGAATCCTGACCAGAGTTTTGTCCAGTTCGTCCCTCTCAGATATAGAGATATAATGTCCTCTGGGTGAACAGGTCGTATGTAGAAAAATGACTCAGCTTTGAAATGTTCATCATCCCTTTTCTTAATGGATGGCGCTTTTAAAAAAAGCCTCCCTGCATTGATCCCCCATCCAACCCCCCTCCCTTTTCAGAAGGAGGGGGCCTGGCGGCCTCTCCAGAAGATAAAGAGATTTAAAGTGGTCTTGCTTTGATCGATCTGATCTTGGAAACAAGGCGGTGTCTCCCCATTAGGGCCATGGGAAGCAGCCTGGCTTCTATCCTACGGGTGTCCGCTGCAGCTGACGGAGATGTGATGCATCAGAAAAGCTCTGGGACTCATTACCAATTCTCCCTTCCAAAGAGGGATTGGATATTATTTATAGGGCAGGGGGTAGACTTAAGTTCACTTCAATTGCTTCTGCCCCTGTTGTCAATCTAAATGATACGCTCGCAGGCGTGAGGCCTTTGTTGGAGAGCGGGGTGCATCGGAGGGTTTAAATCCTCCGTTCGCCTGCAGGAAGTCTAAAAGATGAGCCGCAACCCAAATTACACCGACATCTCGGGAAGCAAGAAATCGATATTGACTGACAATGTGCCAGCAATTAGACTTCGTCTGTCCATTCGCTCGATGTGACGACTGAATACTCACGGTTTTCAGTTACGCAACAATCAAAAGCCGAATACAGTGCAGCATAATGAGGTATGATCATTAATGCAGCTGCTCACAAAGGGAAACCTCCCGTCAGCGAGTTGTCCAGTGAAGCTACTCGCTAAGAAAAGTCAAGTCAGTTTTATTTGTGTAGCCCAACATCACAAATTATAAACGTGCCTCAGGGGGCTTTACAGCAACACAACTTCCTGTCCTTAGACCCTCGCATCGGAGAAGGGACAACTCCCTAAAAACCCTTAACAGGGAGAAAAACTAGGAAGAACCCTCAGGGAGAGCAGCAGAGGTCGGGTCTCTCTCCCAAGACGCACAACGTGCCATGATGTTGTGTTTACACAATTTATACAATACAACACTGAAAGAGGATAACACAGTTATAAGGGAATTATAAGATATATGAAGAATGTGATGAGGAGGATGTCAAGCAGTGTCCAGATGCCACCAGAACAGCCTAGGACCTGAGTCACGTGACCACCATCACCATGGAGACCTGACAGGAGGACAGACTACACATGCACACAGGGAGACTCACACCACACCATTCACACACACGGGAGAAGAGACAAGAAAAGATATTAGTCACACATTGGAGCGAGAGAAGGATACAACACTGAAAAGGGATAACGGAATTATATGGATTTATAAACTAAAAAAGAATGTGATGAGGAGGATGCCAAGCAGCGTCTAGGTGGCGACCACCATCACCATGGAGACTTGGCAGGAGGACAGACTACATGTGCACACAGGGGAGACTCACATTACACCATTCACACACAGAAGGAGAGAAAGGAGAAGACATCATTCAGAGAGAGAGAGAGAAAAGACATGTGAGAGAAGAGAACAGTTTGCAATAGTCAATAATCTATACTCTAAAATCTATACGTTATAATCTCATCAGCAGAAGAGTGATTGGTAAATTCATTGAGACAGAAACCGACCCACCATGCAGTACAGGTTGTGAAGCACTCAACTTAAAGACAACTCATTGTAGGTTAAGGTAGAAAGATGAGTTTTAAGTTTGGATTTAAAGACTCAACAGACTCTGATGGTCTGATGGCAGCAGGCAGGTTATCCCACAAGAACGGGGCTCGATAGGAAAAGGCCCTGCTGCCACCAGCTGACTTCTTCTTAACTTTGGGTCACACAGGAGCCCTGGGTTTTGGGAGTGAAGAGCTCGAGATGGCATGTAAGGTTTAAGGAGATCAGACAGATAGGATGGGGCAAGCCCATTTAGGATTTTATAAGTCACCGTGTATTCTGATCTAACATGGATAGGAAGCCACTGAAGGGAGGCAGGAATTGGTGTAATATGGTCAAATTTCCTAGATTTACGCAAGCCCCAAAATGTAGCACTTATTGTCTGTTAAGATCAAGTCAATGCTAAAGTTAGTAACTAAAGAACAAGCATTAAAGGGAGGTGTACACGATGGTGGATTAGTGAGACCAGCTATGTTGTATGGTTTGGAGACGGTGGCACTGATGAAAAGACAGGAGGTGGAGGTGGAGGTGGAGGTGGCAGAGATGAAGATGATAAGATTTTCATTGGGAGTGATGAAGAAGGACAGGATTAGGAAGGAGTATATTAGAGGGACAGCTCAGGTTGGACGGTTTGGAGACAAAGCAAGAGAGACAAGATTGAGATGGTTTGGACATGTGTGGAGGAGAGATGCTGGGTATACTGGGAGAAGGAGGCTGAATATGGAGCTGCCAGGGAAGAGGAGAAGAGGAAGGCCAAAGAGGAGGTTTATGGATGTGGTGAGGGAGGACATGCAGGTGGCTGGTGTGACAGAGGAAGATGCAGAGGACAGGAAGAGATGGAAATGGATGATCTGCTGTGGCGCCCCCTAACGGGAGCAGCTGAAAGTAGTAGTAGTAGTAGTTTCTAGTTTTAGTTTGGATTCTAGCTGCAGCATTTTGAACCATCTGGAGACTTTTAGTACAAGCATGTGGCAGACCTTAAAACAGAACATTACAGTAATCAAGTCTGGATGAAACAAATGTATGTGTTAGAGTCTCTGCATCACCCATGGACAAGTAAGGCCGAATTTTAGCTTTGTGTTGTAAGTGGGAAAAAAAGCAATCTTGGTTATTTCTTTAATGTGCCTGTTAAAGGAAAGGCTGGGATTAAATGTAACACTAAGATTTTTGGCTGCCATATTTGTGAAATAGCAGAGTTGTCAAAGCATGACTGTTACTTGATCAAATTGGTGTCTGTGTCTAGCAAGGCCAACAACCAACATCTCCGTTTTATCAGAATTTAAAAGCAGGAACAGTAGTGACATCCATTTTTTCACAGCAGCCAAGCAGGCTTCAATTAGTCATTTGAGTATGATCATCAGCCCTTATGGGCACATACAGCTGAGTTTCATCCACAGAGCAATTGAAATGTATTCCATGGCTTTGTATAATTTGGCCAAGAGGCAAAATATAAAGAGAGAAAAGTAGAGGGTTAAGAACTGAGCCCTGGGGTACACCGTATTTAACTTCAGAGAATTTCGGCGTAATATTATTATAGCAGACACAATGTGTTCTTCCAGATAAGTGGGACTTAAGCCAAGAGAGAGAGCTAAGCCAAAGACACTAAAATTACAATTTATTCTGTTTAGAAGTATACAGTGATCAGTGGTGTGAAAGGCTGCACTGAGGTCCAGTAATATAGAAGCACAGAGGTGGAATCAGAGTCCATAGCTAGTAGAAGAGAATTTATCACTCTGGTCAGAGCAGTTTCAGTGGAGTGACAGGGCCTGAAAGCCGATTGAAAAGGTTCATTTAGATGGTTTTCTTCTGTATGGGTTGAAAACTGTTGATACACAACTCTCTCTAGTACGTTAGAAATGAATGGAACATTAGAGACTGCTCGATAGTTATTAAGAGACCCTGGATCTAGGTGCGGTTTCTTAAGTAGAGGTTTGACCACAGCTGTCTTAAAACTGCTGGGAACAATGCCAGTAGTAAGAGATAAATTAACAGTGTCTAGCATCGTAGGTCCCAGGAAAAGCCAGAGGGCTTTAAAAAGTTTATAGCTGTTAAAGGGTCAAGTAGGCAAGTAGTTGGTTTAGAAGTTGACATGAGATTAGTCAAGGAGAGATAGTCTTAAAAGCGGTAAGGTGGGGATGCAAAATGATATCGGCATGTAATCGGTATTGGCTGATAAAGGCTTTAAAATAAAATATTGGCATTGGCCAAAAATGCCGATATGACAGGCCAATAAGATGACGCTTTAACTAGCGCATGTGACGCGAACCATTAACCAGGCACGGACGCAGTGCGTCGTGTAGGTGGGGTGCATAGATGCCAATTTATGTTTTTGCCTGTGAATCTGCAAGTTAAGTTAATACCATCAAGGGGATTATTGTCATAAAATCAATGTTATTGCGCTTACTTTAGTAATTACCATGACGCAGGCTTACTAGGCTGCTGTCATCTGTCAGACGTAGACACAAACCACAACGAAATTCGACGCTGCTCTGCCACAGATTATAACAGGCTACACCATACAGCACACATTCTTGTTTATTTATTTATTCTTTGATCGGCCTTCCCTGTGGGTGCTTAACCTTTTTGGTGGGTGCTCGAGCCCCAGAGCACCCATGGGAATGGTGCCTGTGGCGATCAGCCAAAATGAGTTGGAACATATTAGCATATCGGATATCGGCAAAAATCCAATATCGTGCATCCTTAATAACAGGGACTATCGGTGAGTCATTGTATAGTAGATATGAATTTGGTAAGACAGGTTCTGCAGGAGTAGCCAATTTGAAGAACTAATTTTGCTTCTGATTTCTTCAAACTTATTGCTGGAAAAATCTAGAAAATCATGGGCCACGAATGGAGAGCAGCTAATAGACGGCTGGTTTTAGTTAATTTAACTACAGTTTCAAAGAGAAAGATGGGATTATGTTTATTAATATTGATTAAGCCAGAGATATATGCTGCTTTCGCAGCCGATAAAGCATGTTTGTATTTCAATAAGCACTCGTGCCACGATACGTAAAAAACTTCCAATTTTGATTTTCGCCATTTACGTTCCACTCTCCTGCAGAGAGCACGTGTCTCATCATTAAACCAGGGTGTAGGCCTCTTTAGTTGCCTAGCTCTGGTAGTGAGAGGTGCAACTGAATCGAGGAGACTAGAGAGGGCCACATTTAAGTCACTAGTGAGATTTTCAACAGAGTCAGTCACTACAGTGAAAGGAGCCAAGACTTCAGGCAGCTGCTGGCCAAATGCAGCTACAGTGGAGGGACCGATGTGGCGAGTGGTAATTACATCTGTGCTGACATTAACCGGACAGGCCATAATGCTTCACATGTGATGAGAAAATGATCTGACACAGCAGATGTGGTTGGGCAAGACATCAGATCAGAAACAGCTATCCCTTTAGATAAAACCAAATCAAGGGTGTTACCACTGCAATGAGTCGACTCTTGAACAAACTGAGTGAACCCAAAAGTACCAGCTAGTGCCAGAAAGGCTTTACTTAGAGGATCAGTAGCCTTATTCACATGAATACTGAAATTACCAAGAATTAGAATCTCATCAGAGTGAGGAACAAGACCTGAGACAAACTCTTCAAGAAATAGTGTGTAAGGGCCAGGAAGCCGATAGAGTATCACAATCTGGACTGAGCCGAGTCTATTCATGGCTGAGGGAGAGGGACCCAGATCAAGATCCTCAAAAGACTGGAATTCAGTTTCAAGTTTAGAGGTTCAATTGAAAATAGACTTAAATATCAAGGCAATAGCCCCAGCTTGTTTATTTGCCTGAGCTAAAAGGCGTGAGTATAGTCAGGTGGGGAAGCTTCATTTAAGAGAAGGAAAACATTTGGTTTCAGCCATGGTTTCAGCCATATGTTTCACATAACCCGTCACATAACCCAAGCCAACAAATCAGGCTGATAGTACGATGAGCTATACTTTGAGAAATTCCTTGACTAGACACATTTACTTAACTAGTTGACTCCACATCCGCAGTAGGTTTAAACCCAGTAGGCTCTCTAATCTGGGAGGCGAAAGTCTCATAGACAATGTGTAGTGTTGTTTTTTCAATATACATATTTTTGTCTTTTTCACAGCACTGCCAAGTCTTACCCATTCATCTGAGGTCATGGTGGTCTAAAACGCACCCAGCCAACTCCACTGACCCTGTCCAGCCTCAGAGATCTCCATTACAGAGCTACATTATAGAGCTATGTCACAGATCTGCATTATAGATCTTCATCACAGATCTACATTATAGCTCTTCATCACAGATCTATATTATAGCTCTTCATCACAGATCTACATTATGGATCTTCATCACAGATCTAGTATATTATAGCGCTTCATCACAGATCTATATTATAGCTCTTCATCACAGATCTATATTATAGCTCTTTATCACAGATCTATATTATAAGTCATCACAGATCTACGTTATAGAGCTTCATCCCAGATCTACATTATAGATCATCACAGATCTACATTATAGAGCTTCCTCCCAGATCTACATTGCAGATCTACATCGCAGATCTACAACACAGCTCTTCGTTACAGATCTACATTAAGGAGTGGGTTCTCTAAAGGCCCATCAGTCTGTATGATTGATTCTGTTGTCTTGCTTCACAAGGACAAAACTCCTTGTAACAGCAGTAAAGTTTGTGAAGGGTGGTTGGCTGTGGACGCAGCTTCATGTTTGTTAATGAAGACGTGTTTGTTGGTCAGTGAAAACTTTGTTCCTTTATGAAGTGAAATGGTGCTGCGGCCTTTTGGAGATAAGCTGAAAGACAGCATGTGTGGAAGGGAATAAATTGCTAATTTCTTCTTTCTTTGCTGTTGTATCTTGGAGTCTGGACACACGTGAAGAGCTGATAGGATTCAAACAGCCACATCTCTTCTAGCCAGAGGAAATGGATGATAAAGATAAAAATGTCCTTCGCCAGACAAAGAATTGTGTTTTTTTTCCATGTTCTTTTAGATGTTAATAGTTTAGTCAGGGCAACTCATGGATTTGAAAAAGAAAAGGATATTTTTCTGCATACAGTGGCAAAATCAGATTGACTTCTGGTGATGAGTGGATCTGCTGAATGCAGTTAGATTGCACTCAGGGAGCTCAGGTCCTCCATACAGGTGGAGATGGACCAGTACCTGAACCAGTCCAGTGAGTAAATGTAAACAGCTGGTGTTTGACTGAAAATCCTGACTGAAAGTGTTTCTGTATTTTGGGGGCTTCGTGGGTCTTCTCTGGATATTCACCATGTTGGGCGACTCGGTGGCCCAGCGGTTAGCACAGTTGCCTCACAGCAAGAAGGTTCTGGGTTTGAACCCCCGGCCGTCCCAGGTCCTTTCTGTGTGGAGTTTGCATGTTCTCCCCATGTCTGTGTGGGTTTCCTACGGGTGCTCCGTGTCCTCCCACCATCAGAAAGACATGCATGTTAGGGTTACTATAGGGTTAAATGGGGTTAAATGAGTTTCCTCCGTAGGGTGTCTGGGCTTCACCTTGGAGATAGGGTGAGGAGCTCGGACATCCGGAGGGAGCTCGGAGTAGAGCCACTGCTCCTTCGCGTCGAAAGGAGCCAGTTGAGGTGGTTTGGGCTTCTGATCAGGATGCCTCCTGGACACCTTCCTTTGGAGGTTTACCGGGCACGTCCGACTGGGAGGAGTCCCTGGGATACCCAGAACTCGCTGGAGGGACTACATGTCCAATCTGTCCTGGGAACGCCTTGGGATCCCCCAGGAGGAGCTGGAGGGGGTTGCTGGGGAGAGGGATGTCTGGGGTGCCCTACTTAGCTTGCTGCCACCGCGACCCGACCCCGGAAAAGCAGCTGAAGATGAATGAATGAATGACATGCATGTTCGGGTTAATATTGCTGTCTGTGCCCCTGAGCAAGGCAATGGAAAGAAGAGCTGGAGTTGGTCCCCGGCTGCTGCAGCTGCTCCTATACAATAGGATGGTTACATGCAGAAGACAAATTCACTGTAACCTGTGCAATGACAAAATAAAGTGGCTTTCTTTCTTTCTTCTTCTTGTGATCCGGTGAGGATGAGCCGGGGAGGGAAGAGATTAAAAACAACACGCTCAATTTTCACCGGACATTCCGCCTGTCACTTAGCCAACCATCATTGGCACAGCTGTCGGGCTGTCTCCTCCTCCTCTGACTCCCCAGTCCTTCGTCACACGGCCTCGGGTTTATTACCAGTCATCCGGTCCTGGACTTGAGATCTTGATTTAATGGCAGTGTGGCCACAGTCTGTCAGAGTTCATTAGAGTCAGGGGTCTCTGGCTACCCTCCCCACCCACCTGACGAGGTGCAGACATGGCATTATCTCCGCATTGCGTTCTCTCTCTCTATTTTCCTCGTCTCCTCTTCCTCCTTATCAACGTGCTCAGTGTCAGAGCTGGCATGAGAAAGGGGGAACAGAGGGTGGAGGGGAAAAAAACATCAGTAGACGGCCACCTTCAGAATCTCAGGCCTCACTGAAAGCAGGTCCACCATGATGCTGACGCCATCACACTGGAACACGTGGTGGAGCGCCGGCCTCGCTGCTTATCTGATGGGCTTATTCTCCAAACCTCCTTGGCAGCGGCTGCGGCCCTTATGAGCATTGGGATGCCAACCGTGACCAAGGTGAGCGTCTGTGTAGGCCCCTGCATGTCGATCCGTCCTCTTGCTGGTTTATTTGATGGTACCAAATATTTGTCCAAAAAGCAGAAAGCTGCAAATAAACACATACGGGCCACAGCCGCTGTCGAGGAGGTCTGGAAAATACGCCCGTCAGAAAAGCAGCGACCGGTGCAAGGCCGGCGTTCCACCACGTGTTCGAGTGTGGCGGCTCCAGCGTCATGGTGGACCGGCTTTCAGTGAGGCCTATGATCTTGAAGGCGGCCGTGTATTGATGTGTCCCCCCCCCCACCCCTTCACCCTCTGTTCCCCCCTTTCTCATGCCAGCTCTGACAGCGAGCACGTTGATGACGACAGATAAGGAGGAAGAGGAGACGAGGAGGAAAAGGGAGAGAGAGCAACAGGGAGGTGATGCCATGTCTGCACCTCGTCTGGTTGGTTGGGAGGGTAGCCAGAGACCCCTGACTCTAACGAACTCTAACGAATGTGGAACATTCCACTTTATGCTGGCTTTGATTTTCCAAAAACTGTCATCTATCTGAACCAACCACCCCAAACATTTGTTCACAACGTTTCCCCGGCTTTTAACCAAACGAGATGCGGGCCATGACATATGCCACGATAAGGGCAGATATTCATTCATTCATTCATCTCATCTTCAGCCGCTCCTCCGGGGTCGGGTCATGGTGGCAGCAAGCTAAGTAGGGCACTCCAGACCTCCCTCTCCCCAGCAACACCCTCCAGCTCCTCCTGGGGGATCCCAAGGCGTTCCCAGGCCAGATTGGACATGTAGTCCCTCCAGCGAGTTCTGGGTCTACCCCGGGGTCTCCTCCCAGTTGGATGTGCCCGGTAAACCTCCAAAGGAAGGTGCCCAGGAGGCATCCTGATCAGATGTCTGAACCACCTCAACTGGCTCCTTTCAATGTGAAGGAGCAGAGGCTCTACTCCGAGCTCCCTCCGGATGTCCGAGCTCCTCCCCCTATCTCTAAGGCTGAGCCCAGACACCCTACAGAGGAAACTCATTTCAGCTCCTTGTATCCACCATCTCCCCCTTTCGGTCACTACCCAAAGCTCATGACCATAGGTGAGGGCTGGACCAGGACTGGCTGGTAAACTGAGAGCTCTGCCTCCCGGCTCAGCTCCCTCTTCAGCAGATATCCAGATATCTTCACCAGCTATAAGAACAGATATGCTCATGTAAATGCCAGACAACACCGGGTAAATATCCCTGCCCTTGAAATGTTGGGTGTGAAACAATCTGTTTGGATTATGTACAAGCACTAGGTTTACACCAAACATACTGCCGCTGTTGTTCGGTCTAATCTTCAGGAAGACCGTTAAACTGGCCTGTGTGCTCGGCCACGGATGTCCGTCATACGAGAGAGAGAGAGAGGGAGAGGGGGAGGGAGAGGGAGAGGGAGGGGGAGGGAGAGAGGGGGAGGTTGAAGGGAAATGGGAAGTCGATGGGCGGTGTTCAGGATGACTTGGCTGCCCTTGTGCTGATGAAGTGACATTGATTATCTCAGATTAAGAGATAGACACCTGGCCTTCATTTGACCACTTTAATCTGCAGAGGGTAAACATGGGCTGGAGGTCCCCTCACCCCTCGCCGTATGTCTCACCTTTTCCAGCCTCGCCGGCTGTCCATCAGCGTGTGTGAGATGAGGCAGTTCACAGCAGCTGGTATTTGTCAAGTGGTTTGTGTTGAATTAAGAAGCCGCATGGCGCTCTTCTTTTTCAGCCATACCCTCATATCCTCCGCTGGTGGTTTTCCTCCGGTTGTTCCACAGGATCAAAGACAACAGGACATGAAAACTGACCTTTTTTTTTCACCGTAACTCGTCTCTCGAGTCATATTACCCACCTATTCAACAAATAATGCTTAGGAAACACTCAATTATTTATTCATTCTACATTAAAATGTAAACACATTAACTTCCTCTAAAAC
This sequence comes from Lampris incognitus, assembly GCF_029633865.1. Lineage (NCBI taxonomy): Eukaryota > Metazoa > Chordata > Actinopteri > Lampriformes > Lampridae > Lampris > Lampris incognitus. Next base: position 3,053,076 of record NC_079216.1, on the reverse strand, counting down.
TGCCAAGTTGTGTGATGCGTCACCAAGTCCGAGCGGGCAGGCGAGCAACGTTCCAACCAATAATACCTCCATCCATTCATTATCCAACCAATCATCCATCCATCCATCATCCAACCAATAATACATCCATCCATCCATCATCCAACCAATAATACATCCATCCATTCATTATCCAACCAATCATCCATCCATCCATCATCCAACCAATAATACATCCATCCATCCATTATCCAACCAATAATACATCCATCCATTCATTATCCAACCAATCATCCATCCATCCATCCATCATCCAACCAATAATACATCCATCCATCCATCCATCCATCCATCCATCCATCCATTATCCGAACCGCTTATCCTGCTGTCAGGGTCGTGGGGATGCTGGAGCCTATCCCAGCAGGCACTGGGCAGCAGGCGGGGAGACACCCTGGACAGCCCGCCAGGCCATCACACACACACACACACACACACACACACACACACACACACACACACACACACACACACACACACACACACACACACACACACACACACACACTTTAGTACGGCCAATTCACCTGACCTACATGTCTTTGGTTCACTTGACCTACATGTCTTTGGTTCACCTGACCTGCATGTCTTTGGTTCACCTGACCTACAGGTCTTTGGTTCACCTGACCTACATGTCTTTGGTTCACCTGACCTGCATGTCTTTGGTTCACCTGACCTGCATGTCTTTGGTTCACCTGACCTACATGTCTTTGGTTCACCTGACCTGCATGTCTTTGGTTCACCTGACCTACATGTCTTTGGTTCACCTGACCTGCATGTCTTTGGTTCACCTGACCTGCATGTCTTTGGTTCACCTGACCTACATGTCTTTGGTTCACCTGACCTGCATGTCTTTGGTTCACCTGACCTACATGTCTTTGGTTCACCTGACCTACATGTCTTTGGTTCACCTGACCTGCATGTCTTTGGTTCACCTGACCTACATGTCTTTGGTTCACCTGACCTACATGTCTTTGGTTCACCTGACCTACAGGTCTTTGGTTCACCTGACCTACAAGTCTTTGGTTCACCTGACCTACATGTCTTTGGTTCACCTGACCTACAGGTCTTTGGTTCACCTGACCTACAGGTCTTTGGTTCACCTGACCTACATGTCTTTGGTTCACCTGACCTACATGTCTTTGGTTCACCTGACCTACATGTCTTTGGTTCACCTGACCTACAGGTCTTTGGTTCACCTGACCTACATGTCTTTGGTTCACCTGACCTACATGTCTTTGGTTCACCTGCCCTACATGTCTTTGGTTCACTTGACCTACATGTCTTTGGTTCACCTGACCTACATGTCTTTGGTTCACCTGACCTATACATGTCTTTGGTTCACCTGACCTACACATGTCTTTGGTTCACCTGACCTACATGTCTTTGGTTCACCTGACCTACATGTCTTTGGTTCACCTGACCTACATGTCTTTGGTTCACCTGACCTACAGGTCTTTTGTTCACCTGACCTATACATGTCTTTGGTTCACCTGACCTACAGGTCTTTGGTTCACCTGACCTACATGTCTTTGGTTCACCTGACCTACATGTCTTTGGTTCACCTGACCTACATGTCTTTGGTTCACCTGACCTACATGTCTTTGGTTCACCTGACCTACATGTCTTTGGTTCACCTGACCTACAGGTCTTTGGTTCACCTGACCTACAGGTCTTTGGTTCACCTGACCTATACATGTCTTTGGTTCACCTGACCTACAGGTCTTTGGTTCACCTGACCTACAGGTCTTTGGTTCACCTGAACCTACAGGTCTTTGGTTCACCTGACCTACATGTCTTTGGTTCACCTGACCTGCATGTCTTTGGTTCACCTGACCTACGTGTCTTTGGTTCACCTGACCTACATGTCTTTGGTTCACCTGACCTATACAGGTCTTTGGTTCACCTGACCTACAGGTCTTTGGTTCACCTGACCTGCATGTCTTTGGTTCACCTGACCTACATGTCTTTGGACTGTGTGAGGAAACCCATGCAGACACGGGGAGAACATGCAAACTCCACACAGAGGACGACCCGGGACGACCCCCGAGGTGGGACTACCCCGGGGTTTGAACCCAGGACCTTGTCGCTGTGAGGCGACCGCACTAACCACTGCGCCACCGTGTTGCCCCCAACCAATAATATTATAGTGAATTCGGGCGGCAGCCGGGAACCGCTGCAGCCAGGAGACCCGGGTCTCCCTCACCACAGGTGACTATGTTAACCAGTCGACTAAAGGGTCTGACCCGTTAGTCAAGGGCTAGCGAGTCTAGTTATCCTTGGTCGTTACAATATTATCAAATGTTTTGCACTGTCAATCAAATCAGATCCCTCCCTCCGATTTGTCCCGCCCTAACATCCTGTTTCACACGGAAATATGACACGAAGCGAGGCGTGCTCTGAATGTCGCTCCATGTCAGATGTCCCATGTTTGAATATGTAATCTCAGAGGTGCACCTCTTTATAAACGGATTGAAAATTTAATTACAACATCATCATCATCATCCTCCTCCTCAGCTCATTATCTTCATCATATCTGTACTGTGAAGTTATGATATATAGGTGTAACCAGGTGGTAAAATAATGTCTATGGGAAGTAAAGTCCACGTGGCTCAGTGGTCACCAACCCTGCTCCTGGAGCGCTACCGTCCTGCTGGTTTTCACTCCAACCCTAACACGTCTCATTCAGTTGATCAAGGTCTTGGTCAGTAGGCCATCAGTAGAATCAGGTGTGTTAAAGTAAGGTTGGCGTGGTAGCTCCAGGATGGAGCAGGATGGTAGCTGTCCAGGAGCAGGGTTGGTGACCACTGAAGGTTCTCCGTTGTAGAGATCCACAACGCTGCTTCTTTGGGCAACTTTAAAAGACTCCTGAAAACCTTCCTTTTTACCAGGGCCAGTGGTCTGTAGTGTTTCAATCTTTGTTTTCTTTGTGTCCCTATCTAGTGTACAGCGTCCTTGGGTTCCTTGAAAGGTGCTATACAAAGCTTAAGTTGTTGTTGCTGTGACCTGGCTGGGAATGCGTACTTTGTATAGCAGGGGGCGTGGGTTTGCCAGGCATAAGCATAAGTGAAGGCATAAGCGAAGTAAGCAGTCGCTTAGGGCCCACACAACTACATGCTGGCCTCCTCTCTGGGTCATATGGAGACATGCTGGCCTCCTCTCTGGGTCATATGGAGACATGCTGGCCTCCTCTCTGGGTCATATGGAGACATGCTGGCCTCCTCTCTGGGTCATATGGAGACATGCTGGCCTCCTCTCCGGCTCATATGGAGACATGCTGACCTCCTCTCTGGGTCATATGGAGACATGCTGGCCTCCTCTCTGGCTCATATGGAGACATGCTGACCTCCTCTCTGGGTCATATGGAGACATGCTAGCCTCCTCTCTGGGTCATATGGAGACATGCTGGCCTCCTCTCTGGGTCATATGGAGACATGCTGGCCTCCTCTCTGGCTCATTTGGAGACATGCTGACCTCCTCTCTGGGTCATATGGAGACATGCTAGCCTCCTCTCTGGGTCATATGGAGACATGCTGGCCTCCTCTCTGGGTCATATGGAGACATGCTGGCCTCCTCTCTGGGTCATATGGAGACATGCTGGCCTCCTCTCTGGGTCATATGGAGACATGCTGGCCTCCTCTCTGGGTCATATGGAGACATGCTGGCCTCCTCTCCGGCTCATATGGAGACATGCTGGCCTCCTCTCTGGCTCATATGGAGACATGCTGACCTCCTCTCCGGCTCATATGGAGACATGCTGGCCTCCTCTCTGGGTCATATGGAGACATGCTAGCCTCCTCTCTGGGTCATATGGAGACATGCTGGCCTCCTCTCTGGGTCATATGGAGACATGCTGGCCTCCTCTCTGGGTCATATGGAGACATGCTGGCCTCCTCTCTGGGTCATATGGAGACATGCTGGCCTCCTCTCTGGCTCATATGGAGACATGCTGGCCTCCTCTCTGGGTCATATGGAGACATGCTGGCCTCGTCTCCGGGTTTTAAGGAGACATGCTGGCCTCCTTTCCAGGTCATATGGAGACATGCCGGCCTCCTCTCTGGGTCATATGGAGACATGCTGGCCTCCTCTCCGGGTTTTAAGGAGACATGCTGGCCTCCTCTCCGGGTTTTAAGGAGACATGCTGGCCTCCTCTCTGGCTCATATGGAGACATGCTGACCTCCTCTCCAGCTCATATGGAGACATGCTGGCCTCCTCTCTGGGTCATATGGAGACATGCTGGCCTCCTCTCTGGGTCATATGGAGACATGCCGGCCTCCTCTCTGGGTCATATGGAGACATGCTGGCCTCCTCTCTGGGTCATATGGAGACATGCTGGCCTCCTCTCTGGGTCATATGGAGACATGCTGGCCTCCTCTCTGGGTCATATGGAGACATGCTGGCCTCCTCTCTGGGTCATATGGAGACATGCTGGCCTCCTCTCTGGGTCATATGGAGACATGCCGGCCTCCTCTCTGGGTCATATGGAGACATGCTGACCTCCTCTCTGGGTCATATGGAGACATGCCGGCCTCCTCTCTGGGTCATATGGAGACATGCTGGCCTCCTCTCCGGGTCATATGGAGACATGCTGGCCTCGTCTCCGGGTTTTAAGGAGACATGCTGGCCTCCTCTCTGGGTCATATGGAGACATGCTGGCCTCCTCTCTGGGTCATATGGAGACATGCTGGCCTCCTCTCTGGGTCATATGGAGACATGCCGGCCTCCTCTCCGGGTTTTAAGGAGACATGCTGGCCTCCTCTCCAGGTCATATGGAGACATGCCGGCCTCCTCTCCGGGTTTTAAGGAGACATGCTGTAAAAACGGTGTTTGCAGATCTGGAGCAACGATGGCGGCGTTCTGAGCAGCCATGCCGGAAGGACAAGAACAGGCAATAAAACCCAAGGACACCGACCACCCACTCCCATTATTCTCCTCTCCCCACACACTATGAAGGAGGAAATGATGCGTTAAACACAGCGGGGCTGCTCATTCTATAAAACCGCTGCGTGAAGGAGAGGAGATATCGCCGGGAAAAAAAGACAGAAATGACAACTCGTTATTCACATTTCCCAGACACTGTGCCCATAGTTTTATAGTTTTATGACTTCACAACGGGGGCATAATAATGAGCACCCCCCCCCACACAAATCTTTCCATGAATCAGACATAATCTAAAATCAACATGAGGTGCCCCCCCCCCCCCCGCCACCTGTGAAGATACCAGAAATCCTGATCATATTTATCAAGCTAATCGTTTTTCTCACGTGCAGACAATAGAAAGACACGTGCATGTTGCAGTGGCCACCTTACTGTTCATCTGGTCTGTAACCTGTCTCCACATCTAACCTGTCTCCACATCTAACCTGTCTCCACATCTAACCTGTCTCCACATGTAACCTGTCTCCACATGTAACCTGTCTCCACATCTAACCCTGTCTCCACATGTAACCTGTCTCCACATGTAACCTGTCTCCACATGTAACCTGTCTCCACATCTAACCCTGTCTCCACATCTAACCTGTCTCCACATGTAACCTGTCTCCACATGTAACCTGTCTCCACATCTAACCTGTCTCCACATGTTACCTGTCTCCACATGTAACCTGTCTCCACATGTAACCTGTCTCCACATGTTACCTGTCTCCACATGTAACCTGTCTCCACATCTAACCTGTCTCCACATCTAACCTGTCTCCACATGTAACCTGTCTCCACATGTAACCTGTCTCCACATGTAACCTGTCTCCACATGTAACCTGTCTCCACATGTTACCTGCCTCCACATGTAACCTGTCTCCACATGTAACCTGTCTCCACATGTAACCTGTCTCCACATCTAACCTGTCTCCACATGTTACCTGTGTCCACATCTAACCTGTCTCCACATGTTACCTGTCTCCACATCTAACCTGTCTCCACATCTAACCTGTCTCCACATGTAACCTGTCTCCACATGTAACCTGTCTCCACATGTAACCTGTCTCCACATCTAACCTGTCTCCACATCTAACCTGTCTCCACATGTTACCTGTCTCCACATGTAACCTGTCTCCACATCTAACCTGTCTCCACATGTAACCTGTCTCCCCATCTAACCTGTCTCCACATGTAACCTGTCTCCACATGTTACCTGTCTCCACATCTAACCTGTCTCCACATGTAACCTGTCTCCACATGTAACCTGTCTCCACATCTAACCTGTCTCCACATGTAACCTGTCTCCACATCTAACCTGTCTCCACATGTAACCTGTCTCCACATGTTACCTGTGTCCACATGTAACCTGCCTCCACATGTAACCTGTCTCCACATGTAACCCTGTCTCCACATCTAACCTGTCTCCACATGTAACCTGTCTCCACATCTAACCTGTGTCCACATGTAACCTGCCTCCACATGTAACCTGTCTCCACATGTAACCTGTCTCCACATCTAACCTGTCTCCACATGTAACCCTGTCTCCACATCTAACCTGTCTCCACATGTAACCCTGTCTCCACATCTAACCTGTCTCCACATGTAACCTGTCTCCACATGTAACCCTGTCTCCACATCTAACCTGTCTCCACATCTAACCTGTCTCCACATCTAACCTGTCTCCACATGTTACCTGTGTCCACATCTAACCTGTCTCCACATCTAACCTGTCTCCACATCTAACCTGTCTCCACATGTAACCTGTCTCCACATCTAACCTGTCTCCACATCTAACCTGTCTCCACATGTAACCTGTCTCCACATGTAACCCTGTCTCCACATCTAACCTGTCTCCACATCTAACCTGTCTCCACATCTAACCTGTCTCCACATGTTACCTGTGTCCACATCTAACCTGTCTCCACATGTAACCCTGTCTCCACATCTAACCTGTCTCCACATCTAACCTGTCTCCACATCTAACCTGTCTCCACATGTTACCTGTGTCCACATCTAACCTGTCTCCACATGTAACCTGTCTCCACATGTAACCCTGTCTCCACATCTAACCTGTCTCCACATGTTACCTGTGTCCACATCTAACCTGTCTCCACATCTAACCTGCCTCCACATGTAACCTGTCTCCACATGTAACCCTGTCTCCACATCTAACCTGTCTCCACATGTAACCTGTCTCCACATCTAACCTGTCTCCACATGTAACCTGTCTCCACATGTAACCCTGTCTCCACATCTAACCTGTCTCCACATGTTACCTGTGTCCACATCTAACCTGTCTCCACATCTAACCTGTCTCCACATGTTACCTGTGTCCACATCTAACCTGTCTCCACATCTAACCTGTCTCCACATGTAACCTGTCTCCACATGTAACCTGTCTCCACATGTAACCTGTCTCCACATCTAACCTGTCTCCACATCTAACCTGTCTCCACATCTAACCTGTCTCCACATGTTACCTGTCTCCACATGTAACCTGTCTCCACATCTAACCTGTCTCCACATGTAACCTGTCTCCCCATCTAACCTGTCTCCACATGTAACCTGTCTCCACATGTTACCTGTCTCCACATCTAACCTGTCTCCACATGTAACCTGTCTCCACATGTAACCTGTCTCCACATCTAACCTGTCTCCACATGTAACCTGTCTCCACATCTAACCTGTCTCCACATGTAACCTGTCTCCACATGTTACCTGTGTCCACATGTAACCTGCCTCCACATGTAACCTGTCTCCACATGTAACCTGTCTCCACATCTAACCTGTCTCCACATGTAACCTGTCTCCACATGTAACCTGTCTCCACATCTAACATGTCTCCACATGTTACCTGTCTCCACATGTAACCTGTCTCCACATGTAACCTGTCTCCACATGTAACCTGTCTCCACATGTAACCTGTCTCCACATGTAACCTGTCTCCACATGTAACCTGTCTCCACATATAACCTGTCTCCACATGTAACCTGTCTCCACATGTTACCTGTCTCCACATGTAACCTGTCTCCACATGTAACCTGTCTCCACATGTTACCTGTCTCCACATGTAACCTGTCTCCACATGTAACCTGTCTCCACATCTAACCTGTCTCCACATGTAACCTGTCTCCACATGTTACCTGTCTCCACATGTAACCTGTCTCCACATGTAACCTGTCTCCACATGTTACCTGTCTCCACATGTAACCTGTCTCCACATGTAACCTGTCTCCACATGTTACCTGTCTCCACATGTAACCTGTCTCCACATGTTACCTGTCTCCACATGTAACCTGTCTCCACATGTAACCTGTCTCCACATGTTACCTGTCTCCACATGTAACCTGTCTCCACATGTAACCTGTGTCCACATGTAACCTGTCTCCACATGTAACCTGTCTCCACATCTAACCTGTCTCCACATGTTACCTGTCTCCACATCTAACCTGTCTCCACATGTAACCTGCCTCCACATGTAACCTGCCTCCACATCTAACCTGTCTCCACATGTTACCTGTCTCCACATGTAACCTGTCTCCACATGTAACCTGTCTCCACATGTTACCTGTCTCCACATGTAACCTGTCTCCACATGTAACCTGTCTCCACATCTAACCTGTCTCCACATCTAACCTGTCTCCACATGTAACCTGTCTCCACATGTAACCTGCCTCCACATGTAACCTGTCTCCACATGTTACCTGTCTCCACATCTAACCTGTCTCCACATCTAACCTGTCTCCACATGTAACCTGCCTCCACATGTAACCCTGTCTCCACATGTAACCCTGTCTCCACATCTAACCTGTCTCCACATGTAACCTGTCTCCACATGTAACCTGCCTCCACATGTAACCTGTCTCCACATGTAACCTGCCTCCACATGTAACCTGTCTCCACATGTTACCTGTCTCCACATCTATCCTGTCTCCACATGTTACCTGTCTCCACATGTTACCTGTCTCCACATGTAACCTGTCTCCACATGTAACCTGTCTCCACATGTAACCTGTCTCCACATGTTACCTGTCTCCACATGTTACCTGTCTCCACATGTAACCTGTCTCCACATCTAACATGTCTCCACATGTTACCTGTCTCCACATGTAACCTGTCTCCACATGTAACCTGTCTCCACATGTAACCTGTCTCCACATGTTACCTGTCTCCACATGTTACCTGTCTCCACATGTAACCTGTCTCCACATGTAACCTGTCTCCACATGTTACCTGTCTCCACATGTAACCTGTCTCCACATGTAACCTGTCTCCACATCTAACCTGTCTCCACATGTAACCTGTCTCCACATGTTACCTGTCTCCACATGTAACCTGTCTCCACATGTAACCTGTCTCCACATGTTACCTGTCTCCACATGTAACCTGTCTCCACATGTAACCTGTCTCCACATGTTACCTGTCTCCACATGTAACCTGTCTCCACATGTTACCTGTCTCCACATGTAACCTGTCTCCACATGTAACCTGTCTCCACATGTTACCTGTCTCCACATGTAACCTGTCTCCACATGTAACCTGTGTCCACATGTAACCTGTCTCCACATGTAACCTGTCTCCACATCTAACCTGTCTCCACATGTTACCTGTCTCCACATCTAACCTGTCTCCACATGTAACCTGCCTCCACATGTAACCTGCCTCCACATCTAACCTGTCTCCACATGTTACCTGTCTCCACATGTAACCTGTCTCCACATGTAACCTGTCTCCACATGTTACCTGTCTCCACATGTAACCTGTCTCCACATGTAACCTGTCTCCACATCTAACCTGTCTCCACATCTAACCTGTCTCCACATGTAACCTGTCTCCACATGTAACCTGCCTCCACATGTAACCTGTCTCCACATGTTACCTGTCTCCACATCTAACCTGTCTCCACATCTAACCTGTCTCCACATGTAACCTGCCTCCACATGTAACCCTGTCTCCACATGTAACCCTGTCTCCACATCTAACCTGTCTCCACATGTAACCTGTCTCCACATGTAACCTGCCTCCACATGTAACCTGTCTCCACATGTAACCTGCCTCCACATGTAACCTGTCTCCACATGTTACCTGTCTCCACATCTATCCTGTCTCCACATGTTACCTGTCTCCACATGTAACCTGTCTCCACATGTAACCTGTCTCCACATGTAACCTGTCTCCACATCTAACCCTGTCTCCACATGTAACCTGTCTCCACATGTAACCTGTCTCCACATCTAACCCTGTCTCCACATGTAACCTGTCTCCACATGTTACCTGTCTCCACATCTAACCCTGTCTCCACATGTAACCTGTCTCCACATGTTACCTGTCTCCACATGTAACCCTGTCTCCACATGTAACCTGTCTCCACATGTAACCCTGTCTCCACATGTAACCCTGTCTCCACATGTAACCTGTCTCCACATGTAACCTGTCTCCACATCTAACCCTGTCTCCACATGTAACCTGTCTCCACATGTTACCTGTCTCCACATCTAACCCTGTCTCCACATGTAACCTGTCTCCACATGTTACCTGTCTCCACATCTAACCTGTCTCCACATGTAACCTGTCTCCACATGTAACCTGCCTCCACATGTTACCTGTCTCCACATGTAACCTGTCTCCACATGTAACCTGCCTCCACATGTAACCTGTCTCCACATGTTACCTGTCTCCACATGTAACCTGTCTCCACATGTAACCTGTCTCCACATGTAACCTGCCTCCACATGTTACCTGTCTCCACATGTAACCTGTCTCCACATCTAACCCTGTCTCCACATGTAACCTGTCTCCACATGTAACCTGTCTCCACATGTTACCTGTCTCCACATCTAACCTGTCTCCACATGTAACCTGTCTCCACATGTAACCTGCCTCCACATGTTACCTGTCTCCACATGTAACCTGTCTCCACATGTAACCTGCCTCCACATGTAACCTGTCTCCACATGTTACCTGTCTCCACATGTAACCTGTCTCCACATGTAACCTGTCTCCACATGTAACCTGCCTTCACATGTTACCTGTCTCCACATGTAACCTGTCTCCACATCTAACCCTGTCTCCACATGTAACCTGTCTCCACATGTAACCTGTCTCCACATGTAACCTGTCTCCACATGTAACCTGTCTCCACATGTTACCTGTCTCCACATCTAACCTGTCTCCACATGTAACCTGTCTCCACATGTAACCTGCCTCCACATGTTACCTGTCTCCACATGTAACCTGTCTCCACATGTAACCTGCCTCCACATGTAACCTGTCTCCACATGTTACCTGTCTCCACATGTAACCTGTCTCCACATGTAACCTGTCTCCACATCTAACCTGCCTCCACATGTTACCTGTCTCCACATGTAACCTGCCTCCACATGTAACCTGTCTCCACATGTTACCTGTCTCCACATCTAACCTGTCTCCACATGTAACCTGTCTCCACATGTAACCTGCCTCCACATGTAACCTGCCTCCACATGTTACTTGTCTCCACATGTAACCTGTCTCCACATGTTACCTGTCTCCACATCTAACCTTTCTCCACATGTAACCTGCCTCCACATGTTACCTGTCTCCACATGTAACCTGTGTCCACATGTAACCTGTCTCCACATGTAACCTGCCTCCACATGTAACCTGTCTCCACATGTAACCTGCATCCACATGTTACCTGTCTCCACATGTAACCTGCCTCCACATCTAACCTTTCTCCACATGTTACCTGTCTCCACATGTTACCTGTCTCCACATGTAACCTGTCTCCACATCTAACCTGCCTCCACATGTAACCTGCCTCCACATGTAACCTGTCTCCACATGTAACCCTGTCTCCACATGTAACCTGTCTCCACATGTATCCTGTCTCCACATGTAACCTGTCTCCACATGTAACCTGCCTCCACATGTAACCTGCCTCCACATGTAACCCTGTCTCCACATGTAACCTGCCTCCACATGTAACCCTGTCTCCACATGTAACCTGTCTCCACATGTAACCTGCCTCCACATGTAACCCTGTCTCCACATGTAACCTGCCTCCACATGTAACCCTGTCTCCACATGTAACCTGTCTCCACATGTAACCTGTCTCCACATGTAACCCTGTCTCCACATGTAACCTGCCTCCACATGTAACCCTGTCTCCACATGTAACCTGTCTCCACATGTAACCTGCCTCCACATGTAACGTGCCTCCACATGTAACCTGCCTCCACATGTAACCTGTCTCCACATGTAACCTGCCTCCACATGTAACCTGCCTCCACATGTAACCCTGTCTCCACATGTTACCTGTCTCCACATGTAACCTGCCTCCACATCTAACCTGTCTCCACATGTAACCTGTCTCCACATGTAACCTGTCTCCACATGTAACCTGTCTCCACATCTAACCCTGTCTCCACATGTAACCTGTCTCCACATGTAACCTGTCTCCACATGTAACCTGCCTCCACATGTAACCTGCCTCCACATGTAACCTGTCTCCACATGTAACCTGTCTCCACATGTAACCTGTCTCCACATCTAACCCTGTCTCCACATGTAACCTGTCTCCACATGTAACCTGTCTCCACATGTAACCTGTGTCCACATGTAACCTGTCTCCACATGTAACCTGCCTCCACATGTAACCTGTCTCCACATGTAACCTGCCTCCACATGTAACCTGTCTCCACATGTAACCTGCCTCCACATGTAACCCTGTCTCCACATCTAACCTGTCTCCACATGTTACCTGTCTCCACATGTAACCTGTCTCCACATGTAACCTGCCTCCACATGTAACCTGTCTCCACATGTAACCTGTCTCCACATGTAACCTGCCTCCACATGTAACCTGTCTCCACATGTAACCTGCCTCCACATGTAACCCTGTCTCCACATCTAACCTGTCTCCACATGTTACCTGTCTCCACATGTAACCTGCCTCCACATGTAACCTGTCTCCACATGTAACCTGTCTCCACATGTAACCTCTCTCCACATGTAACCTGTCTCCACATCTAACCTGTCTCCACATGTAACCTGTCTCCACATGTAACCTGCCTCCACATGTTACCTGCCTCCAAATCTAACCTGTCTCCACATGTAACCTGTCTCCACATGTTACCTGTCTCCACATGTAACCTGTCTCCACATGTAACCTGCCTCCACATGTAACCTGTCTCCACATGTAACCTGTCTCCACATGTAACCTGTCTCCACATGTAACCTGTCTCCACATGTAACCTGCCTCCACATGTAACCTGTCTCCACATGTAACCTGCCTCCACATGTACCCTGCCTCCACATGTAACCTGCCTCCACATGTTACCTGTCTCCACATGTAACCTGCCACCACATGTAACCTGTCTCCACATGTAACCTGCCTCCACATGTAACCTGCCTCCACATGTTACCTGTCTCCACATGTAACCTGCCTCCACATCTAACCTGCCTCCACATCTAACCTGTCTCCACATGTAACCTGTCTCCACATGTAACCTGTCTCCACATGTAACCTGTCTCCACATCTAACCCTGTCTCCACATGTAACCTGTCTCCACATGTAACCTGCCTCCACATCTAACCTGCCTCCACATCTAACCTGCCTCCACATCTAACCTGCCTCCACATGTAACCTGTCTCCACATCTAACCTGTCTCGACATGTAACCTGTCTCCACATGTAACCTGTCTCCACATGTTACTTGTCTCCACATGTAACCTGTCTCCACATGTAACCTGCCTCCACATCTAACCTGCCTCCACATCTAACCTGCCTCCACATCTAACCTGCCTCCACATGTAACCTGTCTCCACATCTAACCTGTCTCGACATGTAACCTGTCTCCACATGTAACCTGTCTCCACATGTTACTTGTCTCCACATGTAACCTGTCTCCACATCTAACCCTGTCTCCACATGTAACCTGCCTCCACATGTAACCTGCCTCCACATGTAACCTGTCTCCACATGTAACCCTGTCTCCACATGTAACCTGTCTCCACATGTAACCTGTCTCCACATGTAACCTGCCTCCACATCTAACCTGCCTCCACATCTAACCTGCCTCCACATGTAACCTGTCTCCACATGTAACCTGTCTCCACATGTAACCTGTCTCCACATGTTACCTGTCTCCACATGTAACCTGTCTCCACATCTAACCTGCCTCCACATCTAACCTGTCTCCACATGTAACCTGTCTCCACATCTAACCTGCCTCCACATCTAACCTGTCTCCACATGTAACCTGTCTCCACATGTAACCTGTCTCCACATGTAACCTGTCTCCACATGTAACCTGTCTCCACATGTTACCTGTCTCCACATGTAACCTGTCTCCACATGTAACCTGTCTCCACATGTAACCTGCCTCCACATGTAACCTGACTCCACATGTAACCTGTCTCCACAGGTCAGAGAGAAGAGATGGAGGATGGAAGAGATGGAGGATGGAAGATGGAAGAGATGGAGGATGGAAGAGATAGAGGATGGAAGAGATTGAGGAGAGAAGAGATAGAGGATGGAATATGGAAGAGATGGAGGGTGGAAGAGATAGAGGATGGAAGATGGAAGAGATGGAGGATGGAAGAGATGGAGGGTGGAAGAGATAGAGGATGGAAGATGGAAGAGATGGAGGAGGGAAGAGATGGAGGAGAGAAGATGGAAGAGATGGAGGAGGGAAGAGATGGAGGATGGAAGATGGAAGAGATGGAGGATGGAAGAGATGGAGGGTGGAAGAGATAGAGGATGGAAGATGGAAGAGATGGAGGGTGGAAGAGATGGGAGGAGAGAAGAGATGGAGGAGGGAAGAGATGGAGGAGAGAAGAGATGGAGGATGGAAGAGATGGAGGATGGAAGAGATGGAGGGTGGAAGAGATAGAGGATGGAAGATGGAAGAGATGGAGGAGGGAAGAGATGGAGGAGAGAAGAGATGGAGGAGGGAAGAGATGGAGGAGAGAAGAGATGGAGGATGGAAGAGATGGAGGAGAGAAGAGATAGAGGATGGAAGATGGAAGAGATAGAGGATGGAAGATGGAAGAGATTGAGGATGGAAGAGATAGAGGAGGGAAGATGGAAGAGATGGAGGAGGGAAGAGATGGAGGAGAGAAGAGATGGAGGAGGGAAGAGATGGAGGAGAGAAGAGATGGAGGATGGAAGAGATGGAGGAGAGAAGAGATAGAGGATGGAAGATGGAAGAGATAGAGGATGGAAGATGGAAGAGATGGAGGAGGGAAGAGAGGGAGGAGAGAAGAGATGAAGGATAGAAGAGATGGAGGAGAGAAAAGAAGGAGGAGGGAAGAGATGGAGGACAGAAGAGATGGAGCTGCTGAACCTCATTTGTTGGCGACAGAAGAAAAGGAGGTTGAAAAACGGACCAATTTGAAAGTCACCACATTTCTTCTTCGCTTGTCTTATTCTAATTGTCTCCGTTTCCTTTCATCCATCCACTCCACCCCCCGCTGAATTAAATTCACTGTGTAACCACCTCCCTCTCTCTCTCTCTGTCTCGCTCTGTCTCTCTCTCGCAACATCTCTCCCCCCTCTCTTGCTCACTCGCTCGCTGTCTCTGTCTCTCTCTCTGTCTCTCTCTGTCTCGCTCTGTCTCGCTCTGTCTCTCTCTGTCTCGCTCTGTCTCTCTCTGTCTCTCTGTCTCTCTCTGTCTCTCTCTCTCGCTCTGTCTCTCTCTCTCTCTCTCTCTCTCTCTCTCTCTCTCTCTCTCTCTCTCTCTCTCTCTCTCTCTCTCTCTCTCTCTCTCTCTCTGTCTCGCTCTGTCTCTCTCTGTCTCGCTCTGTCTCTCTGTCTCTCTCTGTCTCGCTCTGTCTCTCTCTGTCTCTCTCTCTATCTCTCTCTGTCTCGCTCTGTCTCTCTCTGTCTCGCTCTGTCTCTCTCTGTCTCTCTCTGTCTCGCTCTGTCTCTCTCTGTCTCGCTCTGTCTCGCTCTGTCTCGCTCTGTCTCTCTCTGTCTCTCTCTGTCTCGCTCTGTCTCTCTCTGTCTCGCTCTGTCTCTCTCTGTCTCGCTCTGTCTCTCTCTGTCTCTCTCTGTCTCGCTCTGTCTCTCTCTGTCTCTCTCTGTCTCTCTCTCTATCTCTCTCTGTCTCGCTCTGTCTCTCTCTGTCTCTCTCTGTCTCGCTCTGTCTCTCTCTGTCTCTCTCTGTCTCTCTCTCTGTCTCTCTCTGTCTCGCTCTGTCTCTCTCTGTCTCTCTCTGTCTCGCTCTGTCTCTCTCTGTCTCGCTCTGTCTCTCTCTGTCTCTCTCTGTCTCGCTCTGTCTCTCTCTGTCTCGCTCTGTCTCTCTCTGTCTCTCTCTGTCTCGCTCTGTCTCTCTCTGTCTCGCTCTGTCTCTCTCTGTCTCGCTCTGTCTCTCTCTGTCTCGCTCTGTCTCTCTCTGTCTCTCTCTGTCTCTCTCTCTATCTCTCTCTGTCTCTCTCTCTATCTCTCTCTGTCTCGCTCTGTCTCGCTCTGTCTCTCTCTGTCTCGCTCTGTCTCTCTCTGTCTCGCTCTGTCTCTCTCTGTCTCGCTCTGTCTCTCTGTCTCTCTCTGTCTCGCTCTGTCTCTCTCTGTCTCTCTCTCTATCTCTCTCTGTCTCGCTCTGTCTCTCTCTGTCTCGCTCTGTCTCTCTCTGTCTCTCTCTGTCTCGCTCTGTCTCTCTCTGTCTCGCTCTGTCTCGCTCTGTCTCTCTCTGTCTCGCTCTGTCTCTCTCTGTCTCTCTCTGTCTCGCTCTGTCTCTCTCTGTCTCGCTCTGTCTCTCTCTGTCTCGCTCTGTCTCTCTCTGTCTCTCTCTGTCTCGCTCTGTCTCTCTCTGTCTCTCTCTGTCTCTCTCTCTATCTCTCTCTGTCTCGCTCTGTCTCTCTCTGTCTCTCTCTGTCTCGCTCTGTCTCTCTCTGTCTCTCTCTGTCTCTCTCTCTGTCTCTCTCTGTCTCGCTCTGTCTCTCTCTGTCTCTCTCTGTCTCGCTCTGTCTCTCTCTGTCTCGCTCTGTCTCTCTCTGTCTCTCTCTGTCTCGCTCTGTCTCTCTCTGTCTCGCTCTGTCTCTCTCTGTCTCTCTCTGTCTCGCTCTGTCTCTCTCTGTCTCGCTCTGTCTCTCTCTGTCTCGCTCTGTCTCTCTCTGTCTCGCTCTGTCTCTCTCTGTCTCTCTCTGTCTCTCTCTCTATCTCTCTCTGTCTCTCTCT
The DNA here is from genome assembly GCF_029633865.1 of Lampris incognitus. Classification (NCBI taxonomy): domain Eukaryota; kingdom Metazoa; phylum Chordata; class Actinopteri; order Lampriformes; family Lampridae; genus Lampris; species Lampris incognitus. The sequence goes on along the minus strand of NC_079216.1, from coordinate 3,035,963 downwards.
CTATCTCTCTCTGTCTCGCTCTGTCTCGCTCTGTCTCTCTCTGTCTCGCTCTGTCTCTCTCTGTCTCGCTCTGTCTCTCTCTGTCTCGCTCTGTCTCTCTCTGTCTCGCTCTGTCTCGCTCTGTCTCTCTCTGTCTCGCTCTGTCTCTCTCTGTCTCTCTCTGTCTCGCTCTGTGTCCCTCTCTGTCTCTCTCTCTGTCTCGCTCTGTCTCGCTCTGTCTCTCTCTGTCTCTCTCTCTGTCTCTCTCTCTGTCTCTCTCTCTGTCTCTCTCTCTGTCTCGCTCTGTCTCGCTCTGTCTCTCTCTGTCTCTCTCTCGCAACATCTCTCCCCCCCTCTCTTGCTCACTCGCTCGCTGTCTCTCTGTCTCTCTCTGTCTCTCTCTCGCAACATCTCTCCCCCCTCTCTTGCTCACTCACTCGCTGTCTCTCTGTCTCTCTGTCTCTGTGTGTGTCGCTGTCCATCGCCCCCCTCTCTCTTCCCCCCTTTCTAGTTCTCTCTCTTGCTCTCTCTCTCCCTGTTTCCCTCTCTCTCCCCCCTCTACATATGTGTGTGTGTGTGTGTGGGTGGGTGTGTGTGGGTGGGTGGGTGGGTGTGTGTGTGTGGGTGGCTGGGTGACCGTAGGGTGAAGCGCAGCAGCAGTGTGATTACAGCAGTGACATGATCAGCCTTCATGTAATGAAGCAGTTTAAATGTTTATTTGTGTTTGTGACAGAGGAAGAAGAAGAAGACTACTGGTTGTTTGTGAGAGAGGAGGAAGAAGAAGAAGACTGCTGGTTGTTTGTGAGAGAGGAGGAAGAAGAAGAAGACTGCTGGTTGTTTGTGACAGAGGAAGAAGAAGAAGACTACTGGTTGTTTGTGAGAGAGGAGGAAGAAGAAGAAGACTGCTGATTGTTTGTGAGAGAGGAGGAAGAAGAAGAAGACTGCTGGTTGTTTGTGAGAGAGGAAGAAGAAGAAGAAGACTGCTGGTTGTTTGTGAGAGAGGAGGAAGAAGAAGACTGCTGGTTGTTTGTGAGAGAGGAAGAGGAAGAAGAAGAAGAAGACTGCTGGTTGTTTGTGAGAGAGGAAGAGGAAGAAGAAGAAGAAGACTGCTGGTTGTTTGTGAGAGAGGAGGAGGAAGAAGAAGAAGACTGCTGGTTGTTTGTGAGAGAGGAAGAGGAAGAAGAAGAAGAAGACTGCTGGTTGTTTGTGAGAGAGGAAGAGGAAGAAGAAGAAGAAGACTGCTGGTTGTTTGTGAGAGAGGAAGAAGAAGAAGAAGAAGACTGCTGGTTGTTTGTGAGAGAGGAGGAGGAAGAAGAAAAAGACTGCTGGTTGTTTGTGAGAGAGGAAGAGGAGGAAGAAGAAGAAGACTGCTGGTTGTTTGTGAGAGAGGAGGAAGAAGAAGACTGCTGGTTGTTTGTGAGAGAGGAAGAAGAAGAAGACTGCTGGTTGTTTGTGAGAGAGGAGGAAGAAGAAGACTGCTGGTTGTTTGTGAGAGAGGAGGAAGAAGAAGAAGACTGCTGGTTGTTTGTGAGAGAGGAGGAAGAAGAAGAAGACTGCTGGTTGTTTGTGAGAGAGGAGGAAGAAGAAGAAGAAGACTGCTGGTTGTTTGTGAGAGAGGAGGAAGAAGAAGAAGACTGCTGGTTGTTTGTGAGAGAGGAGGAAGAAGAAGACTGCTGGTTGTTTGTGAGAGAGGAGGAAGAAGAAGAAGAAGACTGCTGGTTGTTTGTGAGAGAGGAGGAAGAAGAAGAAGAAGACTGCTGGTTGTTTGTGAGAGAGGAAGAGGAAGAAGAAGAAGAAGACTGCTGGTTGTTTGTGAGAGAGGAGGAAGAAGAAGAAGAAGACTGCTGGTTGTTTGTGAGAGAGGAGGAAGAAGAAGAAGACTGCTGGTTGTTTGTGAGAGAGGAGGAAGAAGAAGAAGAAGACTGCTGGTTGTTTGTGAGAGAGGAAGAGGAAGAAGAAGAAGAAGACTGCTGGTTGTTTGTGAGAGAGGAAGAGGAAGAAGAAGAAGAAGACTGCTGGTTGTTTGTGAGAGAGGAAGAGGAAGAAGAAGAAGAAGACTGCTGGTTGTTTGTGAGAGAGGAAGAGGAAGAAGAAGAAGAAGACTGCTGGTTGTTTGTGAGAGAGGAAGAGGAAGAAGAAGAAGAAGACTGCTGGTTGTTTGTGAGAGAGGAAGAGGAAGAAGAAGAAGAAGACTGCTGGTTGTTTGTGAGAGAGGAAGAGGAAGAAAAAGAAGAAGACTGCTGGTTGTTTGTCCTCTTTTCTTCACGCGTGTGACTGAATCGTCCACCGCCCGTTTGTGTCATTAATCCTCTCGGGGCTGTTCAGAAGATGTCCGCCCAGGGAAGGTCCACCTGTGGTGCACCAGGAGGATCCTTGGGGTTTACCAGATCGTCTCCATGTTCCCACCTTGCCTCCTCTCACATGCTGTCCGTGGGCAGCATCAGCAGGGCGTCCCCTGGCCGTCTTGTCAAAGCAGCCGACAGACTGGCAAAGTAAAGAAGACAATAAATATTCCTGATGGCCCTCGGGTCAGGGTGATAAAGCCGTGTGTGGTGCTGGCGTGCTGCGCTCCACAGCGCCTGGCCGCTGGGTGTGAGGCGTCATCCATCAGCCGTGACGAGACGGCGTTATTACCACTACACCTGAGCACGCCGGGGCAGCGGAGGAGCCCGGTCATGGATGAGCGCCGGGCTGCAGCCGGAGCACACCTCAGCCTGCTTCCCGTGGGCCTCCTCCGCTCCAGGAGACGCCCCGCCGAGGAGAACTGGGGCTGGGCGCCTGTTAGGCTGTCGGGCTCACAACTTGTTCAGCAGCTGCTCATGCTAAACCCCCAGCTGCACCCGACCCGCGGTACTGCGGGTCGGGGCTGAGAATTAGCCCCTCTAATGCAGGGAAGTGTTTGTAAGTCAGGTGTGGACAGATTGTGTGGCACCTCCAGACTAGACAGGTACATGAAGGCTGGGCGGTTTATGTGCCGGCGCTGAGGCGTCAGGCTCTGCTGGCTCAGCGGCTCCCGCCATAATGAAGGCCCATCCCACAAGGCAGCGCCGTTGCTGCTCCGCCGCACTCCAATCACATTTACGCTTGATCATGTCCCGAAGAGCTCGTCACCGCACCGCTGTGTGGCACTTAAACCCGATATAGACTCCCCCGTCTTCTCAAACGGAGAGCTGACCTTCTCCTCAGATAAGGTGCAAGCTGCGCTGGCCTGCGAGTGAGACGGTGTGTCACCATGCGGGCGCTGAGGGTGTTAATGGCACGTGTTACAGCGCTAATGCACACATCTGCTGCGAAACGGCACGGAACAAAGTGGGCCCGGCGGTGGTAATTGTATGTTCAGCAGGGCCGGGATGAGCCTGCAGATAAAGCGTGGGTTATCTGCACGGCCTTTTCACCGACTAGACCGGGACGGCCGACACACGACCCAACAGCAGATCTGCAGCCATCTCCCGACCCGACGCGATGGATGACGAGCACACGTTGCAGGAGAGGAGGTGTTTGGGTGTAAGACAGGTCTCTAAGTAGTCCATATGATTTATTTAGTGACGTCATGGTCTTTGCTGTGTCCTACTGCACTGAGCCTAAACCTGCACTAAGCTAACAATAACACACTGGGACAGCAAGGGGCTGATTTTATTGTTCATTTCTATTATTTTTAGGGGAAACTCAATGATGAGAATGATTATTTCTTTCATACAAACAGTTCATTGTGTGTACAGTGATGACTGGTGGTGATACTGGGTCCCAGATAGCAAAACTGCTGTGGTCCAGACCCGTCCCACACCCGACACTTCATCCGACCCACATACCGTGTGGGATGATGGCACTTGGGCGGTCCGCTCCTGTTTGCCAGATCTGGGCCAGAACCAAGCCATAGCAATGCTGCATGTTACATATAATTGCCAAAGGTGGCCATATTTGTTTTGTGATATGCTGGTTGCCATATTCACCATTTACCACACGGGCCACTGCAGGGTCACATCCAGATCACATGTTGCCCAGAGTACCGCATCTTTGCCAAAAAAGGCCCACATGTGATTTGGCATATTTGGGCCATAGTTGCTGTTATACATGTGGGCCACTTCAGGCTCACTTCCATTTTGCCAGGGCCAGAAGAAGACCACCAGTGCCGCATCACTGCCTGAAGTGGCCCACATGGGGATGCTATCTGGGGCGTGTAGGCTACCAAATACATTATACCCATCAATACTTCACACTGCAGCACCAGCAGCATCACATCCCAGATACCAAGTTACAGCAACGGCACACTATATACCTTGTTATGGCTAGTGCTCCACACACACACACACACACACACACACACACACACACACACACACACACACACACACACACACACACACACACACACACACACATACACACACACACACACACACACACACATTTCCTGATTTTGTTGGCTAAATGTTTCAAATCCACAATTCCTTGTTGGGTCCAGGTCGTGTCTCCTCCAGAAAGCTAGCATGGGTAACAGAAAAGTGAATTCTTAGCTACACTTGCTGTTAGCCAGTGCTTTGGCCCAAATATGGCCCACACTTGCAGTTGCTTTACGGCCCACATTTGGCCTTGAATGGTGAGGGTGAATGTGGCTAACTCAGCCACCTTTAGGCCACATCTGGCCCACATAGCCCGGTTCATTACATTTGGGCCACATCTGGCCCACATAGCTCGGTTCATTACATTTGGGCCACGTCTGGCCCAAACCACACTTGCTGTAACCCAAGTCAGGCCGGCTTATGATATTTGGGCCACATCTGGCCCACACAACACTTGCCGTAACCCAAGTCAGGCTGGCTTATGACTTTTGGGCCACATCTGGCCCACATAGCCCGGTTCATTACATTTGGGCCACATCTGGCCCACACAACACTTGCCGTAACCCAAGTCAGGCCGGCTTATGACATTTGGGCCACATCTGGCCCACATAGCCCGGTTCATTACATTTGGGCCACGTCCGGCCCACACAACACTTGCCGTAACCCAAGTCAGGCCGGCTTATGACATTTGGGCCACATCTGGCCCACATAGCCCGGTTCATTACATTTGGGCCACATCTGGCCCACATAGCCCGGTTCATTACATTTGGGCCACATCTGGCCCACACAACACTTGCTGTAACCCAAGTCAGGCCGGTTCATTACATTTGGGCCACGTCTGGCCCACACAACAGTTGCCAGTGTCGTAACTGAGCTGTCAGTACCAAAAGTGGCCCAGGTTAGGCCCAGATTTGTCATTTGTCCTTTTGTGTTATTTGAACATTGTTTGGACGATGTGTCCGTCCGCAGTCTCTTCACTTCCAATCTTTCCTCCCAAGACATCGAAGAAAATGGAGACAAAGAGAAATAGATCCACCTCGTTCACGCTAACGCCTGCGCTCACACCAGTAGCGCCTCACTGTACGTACCGTCATTCTGTTGGTCTGCTGTGATTGGTCAGAAGTCAGCGGCCTGAGGGCTGAGTGAATTTAGCCCAGATGATCAGCAAACCGAGGGGGGGGGGGTGTCACAACGCCTGTCACTCACTTACTACGACGTGAATGGAAGCTGATGCTGCTGTGGAAAATCAGCCCGTTTCCATATTTCCCGTGTTTTTCTTGTGACTGTTTGGCGCTGCTGCTGCTTTGGGCTCCACCAAACCTTAAAACAATGTGTTCTATGGTGTTTTAACAATGATTGTATTGTGTTTCCTGTAAAAGATGGGGAGGGTTTCGCCCTACTAGCCCTGTGTGTATAGATCCTGAAGATAAGCTGGTCATGTGGCCCATAAGTCATGGCAGCCATGTTAAGAGCAACTGGTTTAGCGCATGAATTAAAAACCAGGCGCGTAACACACTCCAGGACACGTGGGACCGGGTCTTTGATGCCCTACAGTGCACACTGCACTGCTGTTAAGTTGGTCTAAACCGCAGGATGAATTATTCAGCGGTTTTTCAGGGCCACGTTCTCTCCCTTGTCCTATGATATGGGAATGTTCAATTATAAATATGTTTACCCCGCGTTCGTACATCTGAATTCTCTCCACATGCAATCTTCTCGTGCCCTGCATGCGTTTATTCAGTGACTCCCTGTTCCACGCCATAAACACGAACTCGCATCATCCGTGGAACGGGGGGGGGGGGGGGTTACCTATGGCGGAGGCAGAGGAAACCGGATTTGTGAGCTCCAGCTGTCTGGAGTGTTCAGCATCACCGAGCTCTAACCAGTGGGAGCTCCTCTGAGACGAGGCCGGATCCCTCTCCTGTCTATCCGCCTGCCTCCGACCGGCGCTGTTATTTTCCCTCTGGTGAACTTAATTTATCCGGCATCAACTCCTCGGTAGCCTCGGGAACCTGTCCTCCATGAAGGCACCTCTCCTCCCTGTCAAGATAGCGTCGATGGTGATGGGGAACTTCGGCGAACACACTAAAGATGTGAGGTTTCGACTATCCTAAAGGCAAAAGCAAGATCTTCAACATCATGGTTTTGATTTAGGGGGTGATGCCTACAGTAAATGGGTTTGGTGGAAAAGTCGGATGTGGGAGTTGGCTGGTGGACTACCAGTAAGCTGCCACTACAGCTTCTGTGACGTGTCCGTGAAATGAGGCATGCTGCATTCTCATTTGACCCCCCTGGAAAAGTGACCGACTGATAGATAGACGGCGGATGAACCGATGACTGGTAGCCGTCCCGGTCCAGCCCTGCCGCCCCCCCCCCCCCCCCGTGCATCCTACCGCCCCCTCCCTGCATATTGCTGCCCCCTCCCTGCATCCTACCGCCCCCTCCCTACATCCAACTGCCCCCTCCCTGCATCCTACCACCCCCTCCCTGCATATTGCTGCCCCCTCCCTGCATCCTACCACCCCCTCCCTGCATATTGCTGCCCCCTTCCTGCATCCTACCACCCCCTCCATGCATATTGCTGCCCCCTCCCTGCATCCTACCACCCCCTCCCTGCATATTGCTGCCCCCTCCCTGCATCCTACCACCCCCTCCCTGCATATTGCTGCCCCCTCCCTGCATCCTACCGCCCCCTCCCTGCATATTGCTGCCCCCTCCCTGCATCCTACCACCCCCTCCCTGCATATTGCTGCCCCCTCCCTGCATCCTACCACCCCCTCCATGCATATTGCTGCCCCCTCCCTGCATCCTACCGCCCCCTCCCTGCATATTGCTGCCCCCTCCCTGCATCCTACCACCCCCTCCCTGCATATTGCTGCCCCCTCCCTGCATCCTACCGCCCCCTCCCTGCATATTGCTGCCCCCTCCCTGCATCCTACCACCCCCTCCATGCATATTGCTGCCCCCTCCCTGCATCCTACCACCCCCTCCCTGCATATTGCTGCCCCCTCCCTGCATCCTACCACCCCCTCCATGCATATTGCTGCCCCCTCCCTGCATCCTACCACCCCCTCCCTGCATATTGCTGCCCCCTCCCTGCATTCTACCGCCCCCTCCCTGCATCCTACCACCCCCTCCCTGCATATTGCTGCCCCCTCCCTGCATTCTACCGCCCCCTCCCTGCATCCTACCACCTCCTCCCTGCATCCAGTCGGCAGGCACATGTGATTGATGGGCAGCTGTCAGTCTGCTATATGCTCCACATCGCCCCCTACTGGATGCCACATCCGCCACAATGCTGGTCTATCTGTGTCTCCTGGCAGCAGGCTGGACAGGCCAGACAGACGCATGTCAGCTCTGATGGGAAAACCTGGCCTCATCCAACAGCTGCCCACCTGCAGCCTGGAAATGCTGTGGGCTGCTGGGAAACTGGATGTATTGTTGTGTGAGTGCATGTGTGTGTGTGTGCGTGGGGGGGGGGTATTTGTGTGTGTGGTCATCAAAAGAATGATGTGGACATAGTCTGAGTGGGGTGTGATCAGTTTCCCAGGTCAACGGTGACATTCGGACGCCCAGACATTCAATCATCAGCCTCCCAGCAGGAAGTGCGGGTAACCTGCAGACTCGGGAATTAGGAACACTTGGTCATTTCCTTTCATGTACGCAAGCGCATGAAATGAAATGACACGTCGTTTCTCCCAGCCCACAGCAGTGCAACACAAAGACAGAAACGCCTCCAAAATGTCCGAGAACACACTCACCCAAACTAACACACACACCCAAACTAACACACACACCCAAACTAACACACACACCCAAACTAACACACACACCCAAACTAACACACACACCCAAACTAACACACACACCCAAACTAACACACACACCCAAACTAACACACACACCCAAACTAACACACACACCCAAACTAACACACACACCCAAACTAAACAAAAAATCCCTGTCCAGGCGAATGAGCGCCAGCCAGGAGGACTGTCAGAACCGCCGGTCTGCGTGGGCTAGCAGCTAGCTTAGCCCTGCCCCACTTCCGCGTCCTGTCAGACCGCCCTCGGCGTTTCCTCCTCGGGCGCAGCTCCAGCCAGGGGCCGTGGTCCCCGAGCCCACTGGACGATTCAGCGCCAGCTCTCCCAGCCAGACACCCTCCACGACGCCAAAACGCCACAGTCAGCGCCAGGTGAGGCCGCTGCCAGACCGCCCCCCGTGTTACCGGAAGCGCCAGAAGAAGCCGAGGATGTGCAGAAGAGACGGAGGGAATGGCAGGCAGAAAGACAGGAAGAAGGGTGGTAGACGTGCAACAACAAGTGGTGTGTGTTGCTAAGTAAAGGTGTACTTCTGAGAACAACCCGGAGTACGAAGGTGTGGATCACAGCTTTACTTCCCCTTTCCTTCAGCGGTGCTGAGCAGGAGGCACGTAGGAAGGGTTGTGCTGCTTTGCTCCTGGGTGTCTCTGGTTTTAAAGTCCTGCAGACACACAGCAGGCCGTGAGGCTGCTGACACGCTTGATGTGTGGAGGATTTAACGTGGAGTTTAGGTTGTAAACAGGCCGCTCTGCACTTTTTAAAGGACGCCGAAGACGGATGAAGGCGTCTCTGACCTGCCACGCAGAAGAAGACCTCTTAAACACATCTGCCGGGAGGCCTTTTACCTTCACGAGACGCTGAGGAGGTCTTTGCTCGTCCTTTCTCACCCTGCGTCTTTGTCAGCCCCCCTCCCCAAAACATCCGGAGGAAAAGGACATCTGCTGCTCCTCATAACTATCTTTACCACATACCTGTAAAGATGTGCCTGCTGTGAAATAGCTTGTTCACCATCTGCTGGTACCCGCCACCGCCTCCTCCCTCCTCCAGCTGCAGGCCTCATTGGCTGACACACTGCAGAACTGGTGAACCGCAGCATCCAGCAGTTTATTATATGTCAACATGCAGCCCTGCTCTCCTCCTGCGCTCCTCCTGCTCTCCTCCTGCTCTTCTCCTGCCACCTCCTGCTCTCCTCCTGCCATCTGCTCCCCTCCTGCTCTCTTCATGCCCTCTTCCTGCTGTCCTCCTGCCATCTCTTGCTCTCCTCCTTCTCTTGTGCTCTCCTCCTGTTCTCCTCCTGCTCTCCTCCTGCTCTCCTCCTACCATCTCCTCCACTAGAACCAGGCAGTTTGTCCATGCTGTATCAGCTCCTGTTTGTTGACTGTGACATGTTCTCCATGAAGAACACATGATGAGGACAACTCGGGAAACGAGACAGCAAGGTGGGATGCTGTTCTGGTGTTCCAGCTAACAGCTAACAGCTAACAGCTAACAGCTAACTTCTGACTTCCTCAACGCTGGTGATTTATGAAACGATGGATCCGTGATTATCTATGACAGGGCTCCCTCCACACAGTCCACTCCGAACCATGTCCACACACCCCGCCTGCACCATGACTCATCTGTTAGCCTTTCAACATGCCATGAGCCTCGTTAGTAACGACACATGGCCTTTACGTTCCTCCTCAGAAGACACAGGAACTAATTGGACAATATGCATGTTAGTCCCTCTTAACGAAGCCTGTCAAACAGCGTCACCTCAGCAACATATAGCATGCATTTTTACACCATACGAGGAATGCCTGTTTGACCAGATCACAAGTTCTGTTCCTCTGCAGATATACCCAGATACATATCCACATATATCCACATATATATCCACATATATACCCAGCTATATCCAGATATATACCCAGCTATAGCCAGAATCTATCCAGATATATACCCAGCTATATCCAGATATATATCTGGACATATATCCGGATATATATCCAGATATATACCCAGCTATATCCAGAATCTATCCAGATATATACCCAGCTATATCCAGATATATATCTGGATATATACCCAGCTATATCCACATATATATCTGGATATATACCCAGCTATATCCACATATATATCTGGATATATACCCAGCTATATCCACATATATCCAGAATCTATCCAGATATATACCCAGCTATATCCAGATATATATCTGGATATATACCCAGCTATATCCACATATATATCTGGATATATACCCAGCTATATCCACATATATCCAGAATCTATCCAGATATATATCCACATATATCCAGAATCTATCCAGATATATATCCACATATATCCAGAATCTATCCAGATATATATCCACATATATCCAGAATCTATCCAGATATATATCCACATATATCCAGAATCTATCCAGATACGTCTCCCCGCCTGCTGACCAGTGACTGCTGGGATAGGCTCCAGCATCCCCGTGACCCTGAGAGCAGGATAAGCGGGTTGGATGATGGATGGATCGATGGATGGATGGATGGATATATCCAGATATATATCCAGGCCACACATTGTCTGTTACTGGCATTCATTCAAATACACACACACACACACACACACACACACACACACACACACACACACACACACACACACACACACACACACACACACACACACACACACACACACACACAAACAGCATGTTCAGTGTTTTCTGTGACATGAAGAAGACTTGACATTGTATTTGGGGGGGTCGGAGAACTAATTTTATTATAAATATATACACACATTTTCTTTTAAGATTTGCAAAATGTTTAGAAAATATCATCAGCTGAAGGTTGTCAGTTGGAGTGAAGGTCAGCTGAAGGTTGTCAGTTGGAGTGTTGGCGTGTTAAGGGACAGAGGAACATTGGTATTCTCTTGTGATATATTACAGCCATTTGAAATAGACCAGCACTGCCAGTACAATTCTGCTGTTCAGAAAACTTCCTCACAAGCTCATATGTCATGTATCTCATATGTTACTTATCTCATATGTTACTTATCTCATATGTTACTTATCTCACATGTTACTTATCTCATATGTTACTTATCTCACATGTTACTTATCTCATATGTTACTTATCTCACATGTTACTTATCTCATATGTTACTTATCTCATATGTTATTTATCTCATATGTTACTTATCTCACATGTTATTTATCTCATATGTTACTTATCTCATATGTTACTTATCTCATATGTTACTTATCTCATATGTTACTTATCTCATATGTTACTTATCTCATATGTTACTTATCTCACATGTTACTTATCTCATATGTTACTTATCTCATATGTTACTTATCTCATATGTTACTTATCTCACATGTTACTTATCTCATATGTTACTTATCTCACATGTTTACTTATCTCATATGTTACTTATCTCATATGTTACTTATCTCACATGTTACTTATCTCATATGTTACTTATCTCATATGTTTACTTATCTCATATGTTATGTATCTCATATGTTATTTATCTCACATGTTACTTATCTCATATGTTACTTATCTCATATGTTACTTATCTCATATGTTACTTATCTCATATGTTACTTATCTCATATGTTTATTTATCTCATATGTTGTTTATTGCATATGGTTGTTTATCTCATTATATTAATCTCATATGATTATTTATCTTATATGGTTATTTATCTCATGTTATTTATCTCATGTGTTTATTTATCTCATATGTTATGTATCTCACATGGTTATTTACCTCATATGTTATTTATCTCACATCATTATTTATCTCATGTTGTTTATCTCATATGGTTATTTATCTGATGGTTATCTATCTCTTATGTTTATCTCATATGTTTATTTATTTCATATGATTATTTATCTCATGTTGTTTATGTCATGTGGTTGTTTATCTCATATGTTTATTTATCTCATGTTTGTTTCATATGTTTACTTCTCTCATGTTGTTTATCTCTCATGTTGTTCAGGTCATATGGTTGTTTATCTCATATACTATCGTTTATGTCATATGTTTATTTCTATCATGTGTTTTTTATCTTACCTGGTTGTGTATCTCATGTTATCTATCTCAGGGCATGATGTGGGCTGTCAGTGGATGGGGTTTTAATGGCAGACACGGGGGTTTTTATGCACACGTTCCCTCTGGTGACTTTGTGTGGCAGGGGATTAAAAACATAAATATGTCGGGGGGGGGGGGTGTTTAATAACTGTGTGCAGCAGCAGCAGCAGGGGCAGAATATGCATATTCTCCACCTCACAAGCACAAGATGTCAGCGAGCATGGCTGCAGCTGTAACCTTGACAATGACAATAATGGCTATTAAAATGGAAATAATGGAGCTCTCTCCCCACAGGGATTACGCTGTCGGATTCGTCCGCAGAGCGCAGGTCTGCCGTAGTCGTCGGCGCCTTGGAGAATCATAAACCCAATTACAGAGCACCGGCTCTGCCCGGCACCACGAGCCGAGATGGATGACAAGGTAAATCGGAGTTTACAGTGGCGCGATATTCACCTGCAACAATGGCCCACCGTGTTAACGGCACATCCAGAGGCCCATTTAAAGCCACATTAGCGGCGCTTCTGGTAGCGGCGCTTGTTTTCCTGCGTCGACGGCGTCGGATGTAATTCTCTATTCAGTGGAGATCATCACACACATCACCACACACATCACCACACACATCACCACACACATCACCACACACATCACCACACACATCACCACACACATCACCACACACATCACCACACACATCACCACACACATCACCACACACATCACCACACACATCACCACACACATCACCACACACATCACCCCACACATCACCACACACATCACCACACACATCACCACACACATCACCACACACATCACCACACATGTCAACGCAGCCTGTCGACACGGGGTCACATGCCTCCTAATGCTCGTTACTCTAACAACAGCCCTTTTGGGTTAGACTAATGGAAAGCTATGTTGATATACACACACAAAGCAACATATGTGTGTGTGTGTGTGTGTGTGTGTGTGTGTGTGTGTGTGTGTGTGTGTGTGTGTGTGTGTGTGTGTGTGTGTGTGTGCTCCATGCCCAGACCTTTGCTAATAAAGCAGAGACATCCCAGCATGACGGATGACACCGCTGTGTCAGCGAGCGTTGGACGTGTGATAAGACAGGGTGTCTGGAAATAGTTCGGCCGAGGCCGAGGCTGACGGAGGCTGCGTGGCAGGCGATGCAGAGCGCTCTTGGCAGACTCTCCGGTCAAATCAATGCAAATGGAGATGTCCTTTTGAAATAGGGCAGCCGGCCTCAGCTCCTTCCTGTTTTGCCTCGCCCGCCGAATCGATGTGAGGGGTCGTTCAGGAAGACGGCCTACAAACACAAGCCACTTGTGCATAAAAAACGGATGGCGGCTGCTCTCCATCAGCGGCGGTGTAGCGGTGCTCGGCGCTGTGGGGCCGCCTCATACATCCTGTACTGGAACTAGAATTGACCTTGTTGCCTTGTTGGTTTAGCACCACTCCACAGAAGTAAAGGGAAAGCACATCTATCTGCATGGCCGGAGGAAGAGTGTGCGCGGCTTGTTTAAAGAAGACGAGTGTGTGGGAGTGAATGGTAAGGATGACCATTCACCTCACCTTAGTTTACCATGAAACGGTGCTCCTGCCACGGAGACCGAGAGAAGCCTCTGTGTAAAGAATCTTTGTTTTATTCCTGGCTATGAGCCAAGCTGCAGTTTTCTTGGAGATTACATATACAACACTGACAAATCAGTGTTGTGCCTTTTTTAAAGCCATTTTCACAGAGGGACGAGAGATATGCCGCTGCGCTTCAGGGAACCTCTCCTGTCCCCACCAGTCGGTGTCGGACTGAACCACAGTCTGATGTTAGTGCCCACCACCATCCTAATGGCTTTCCTCCATCACCACTCTTCCCTCTCAGTCTTTAGCTCTCTTACCTCTCCCACCAGCGACAACCCTCCCCGAGGCAGCGGGTCCATGTCTCTCTCTCCGTCTCTTCCCTCCTTGCCCCTTCATTTGTTGTTTCCCTTGCTCAGACTCGTCCCATCTACAGTAGCTGTGACTAAAGGCGAGCCCTGTGCTGCCGACATTGATCAGAACTCACTGCTTTCCTCTCCCCCGCAGAAAGGCCATGTTTTATTCTGACACCCAGTTTAAATTGCCCCGGTCGATGTCCTGATGGAACCCTGTCCTTTATTGATCGTGGTGATCCTCCTCAGTAAACTCCCGGACCCAAAATAGGCCATCGTTGCCGGCGGGAAGATGTGGAGATGTGGTTTGTCGGTGTGCTCAACTCTGTTGATTCTGCGTTACCAACAATCAGCGAATACAAGATTCTTAAAATTCTGGATTATTTTCAGCTTTCTTGTTTGTGCCGAGAGCATGCAACGGTTCCCGCTAACCCGTGACCCACCAGCTGATCTCACTGATTAAGCCTCGGTCCCACCAGCATCGATGAATGAAAATGCTGCAGCAAATTCACGTCACATCCATGGATTTGTTGTGATAAGGGAGCTGGTGTAATTATGACTTTCTTAAGGCAGCCCAGTGCCTCGTCATCTAATTAGCGACGTGCATGAATGGATGAACTGGATTCCCCCTGGCCCTGTGGACTATCTGCAGAAACCACAGCTAAGGGACTTCGCTTGGCTTCCAGGTGCAAAGCACATTTTCCTTGCTGCCTTCACATCGAGTTCAGGTCTAGTGTGCTTTCATACGCTAAGTTGCATCATCGGCCAATAGCAGAGCTGCTTTGAGTGTTGCCCTGTGACAGGGAAGTTGTTAGGGGGCATTTTAGCAGCATCTCCTCATCCTGTTTTATATAACTGTGCGCTGCCACAATACAAACTGTTGCACAAAAAAATACACAGGATGGTTTGTAGTCAGTTGTGGAGCAGTACAACTGTACTTCATTATTTTAATTTCACACACACTGTAAAGCACCTGAGCGGTCGGTTGACTAGAAAAACACTGGAGAGATCTGTGCAAAAAGAAAAGTGACCATACAAGCGGCTCTCCTCCTTTGGTGTTAGTTGATATTTTCTGACATGCGATAGACACGACACCACATGATATTCTACATGACTCCGTCAGCACACGGCATCCATCCATTTTATGGCTGTGTGTGTTCAGGCAGAGTGGCTGGGTCTACACTGTGGAAATAAAACTAACTGAAGCATAAAACCTCAGACAAAGTGTCAAGTCGGTGGTACAGAGGCCTGCAGGCTTTCTGCACACAACACCACACTGTACTAGGAGACATGACGTGTTGCTAACCTGAGCAACGTCCCAAGAATAGCTTGAACTGCTCCACTGCAGTTGTGCACACATGTTGTGCACACGCATGTTGTGCACACGCATGTTGTGCACACGCATGTTGTGCACACGTGTTGCAGAAAGCTGTTGAGGTGTTCTGACGGCACTCCTGGGTCATTAGTACAGGGTTTTTTTTTAATCTGATTTTATTCATTTTTGCTCCTGTGTGTAGCCAGCGTTATATTGAGGCTCCACCTGCACTTACTCTGCCTCCACCCTGCGGCATTAGCGTGGGAAGGGGGGGGGGCTAGGGGGCTAGCTACAGCCCCCCCCCCTAGTGGTGGGTGCACCCCCCTCCCTCCCAGTAGTGGCAGGTGGCTGTCAAACATCTTAGACCCAACAGTAACAGACTTCTTTTGTAGTCTAGCCTTCCAGATTTCTGCTAGGGGTGCGAGATGGCATCCAGTAATGCTGGATGTAGTACGTACTGCTTTGACCAACTGCCTCCTGTCCTCAGCTGACATGTTGTGGCACCACACAGGTGTTGCATGGGTAAGGATGCTCTCCATGCTGCTCTATAAAACCGCAGCATACCCTTCCTGGAAAAAGCAGATGTTCTCAGTTGTCTTAAAAATAAAAGTCTCAGGCGTGCTTTCTTCAAGTTCAAGTTCAATTCCCGTTCAACACTGTTGTCATGTGTATTTAGAATACAATTAAATTCTTGTGCTCTGGCTCTCTCTGACTTAACACAAGGGCAAAGAAAACAAGGACCCCCCCCCAAAAAAAACAAAAAAAAACAAAAAACAAACCAGACTATGTACACAGCGAATTCCTACATTATATCTGCAATATACTTGAGGATAGTAGTGGTGTTATCCCCCCGTTCCAAGGTGGAGCAGACTGTCACTCCCGGGAATGTGTAGCTGTCCACTTGTTGAACTTCAGTGTTGTTGGTGACCAAGGGTAGGTGGTCTGTATGGCTCCTGCGAAAGTCCACTACTAATTCATTTGTTTTACAAGCATTTACTTTCAGGTTGTCTACATTACACCAGTCCACCAGAGATGAAATCTCATTTCTGTAGGCAGTTTCATCATTGTTGGAGATCAAACCCACCAACGTTGTGTCATCAGCAAACATAAACACCCTAACAGACTGGGAGTGGGGAATGCTGTCATTTTTGTACATGAGTACAGGAGTGGGGACAGTACACACCCCTGTGGGGCCTCAGTGCTGATGGTGCTACGGGTTTAGAGTAGGGGTGGGCAGTCTTATCCAGAAAGGGCCGGTGTGGGTGAAGGTTTTTGTTCCGACCAAGCAGTTACACACCTGATCCCACTAACCAACCAGCAGAGTCTTTGCTGAGGAGCTTGATCAGGGGACACAGGTGTGTAACTGCTTGGTTGGAACAAAAACCTTCACCCACACCGGCCCTTTCTGGATAAGACTTCACACCCCTGCTTTTGAGAGTTTGTTGTTAAGTTTGACCACCTGCATCCTCTCCGACAAAGAGTCAAGCACCCACTGACACAGGGACTGTCCAACTCCCATATGGAAGAGTTTGTCATACACCCGGGATGAGAGAATAGTATTAAAAGCTGAACTGTAATGGAAAACCAGAACCCTTGCATAGGTGCCAGAGGCCTCGAGATGCAGACACAATGAAACTGCACCATCAGCAGACCTGTTTGCTCTATATGCAAACTGATAAGGCTCTAGGACAACACCGGGGAGATGGTTACACACCAGGAGTTCAAAGAGTTTCATGATAACGGATGTCAAAGCAACAAGTCTGTCCTTCACACAGCTTGGGTTAGGGTTTAGGTACAGGCACAAACAATCACAGCTGACCTAGAACATACCGGGGCCTTCGGTTGTGCAAGGGACCAGTTAAAAATCTCAGTTAAAATGGGGGCAAGTTCATATGTACAGCATTTCAGGGTCGCAGATGATACCAGTTCAGTACCCGCAGCCTTTCTACTGTTCTGCCTGTGCAGCAGGTTTCGTAACTCATGCTCCCTGATTAAAAGTCTTCAATCTCCATAATATGGGCGGATAGCTGCTGAGAGGCTGCTGTTGCCCCGGCTCGAGCACGGATGTACGCAGCGGTCTGGATGAAAGATGTAAATTCCCCGGGGACATAGAATGGTCTGCATGTGATAGTAATTGTCCCAACTTCAGGAGAGCATGACTGTGACATATTCTTAATGTTGGTACACCACCTTTGGTTTACGTAGAAGCTGACGCCTCCTCGACGTTGCTTCAGCCACTCCTCGGTATGATCCACCTGGTATAAGATGAAGCCTTCCTGCGGCGCTGAGTCGTGCATTTTGGCATCAAGTCGGGTCTCAGTAAAGCACATGACTGAGCAGTCAGCGTAGTCTCTCCTTGAACCGATTTAGGTGGCAAGCTCATTACGTTTATTGGCTAAAGAGCGTATGTTAGAGAGAATCGTGTCAGGTAGCGGTGTATAGTGTCCCCGCCGTCTGTGCTGCAGCAGAAGGCTAGCTCTTCTCCCTCGTTTCCTGGGCCTCCACAGCTGGAGGTGTGAGCCCACTGTGGCTCTGACACATTCAGTTTGCAGCATTTCTTTGTGACTATGAAGTAACATTCTCCCACAACTTCATACATTCTGAAACAAAACCTCAAGGAGACGCTAACTGTTGCTTCACAACATGCTTTTTGGACGAACCTGTGCTGAGATTGTTGCATATTTTTAATTTAGTTTTTCCACTCCAGTGGCTTTGACAAGCTCTTCTTGTTAACCTGTGGATATGTGGACCCAATTAATTTCCACCGCCTCAACACAGGCTTTGGCGGCCATGTGCCTGTGGGTCACCGTTTCTGAAGAATCCTCGTTGTGCTCGCTCCAAGATGAAAAACCAAATAAATAACCAGCTCATTTAACTGGAGAATTACGTTATGTTTTCCCCATGTGCCTCCGTATGGAAACACAGTCATGTCTGAGCTGGGATTTGTCAGCGCTGCAGTTCATATTTCACCAGCCGACTGGACCTGGATGAAGGATTTGGGAGATGGCTGCATCATCTGGCAGCATCTGACTTGTTTTCTGTCAGCCAGAGCAATCTAGTGAGTCCATCACCAGGATGCTGTCTGAGATTAAATCTGGCCTCCTCTCTGACCATACCTCCAGTGTACCCCAGCATCCAAACCAATCTGTCTTTCTGAAATACTGCTGGACAATATGGAAAACATCATCACCATGACAATCACATGACATTTTACACAAAATCAACGTGTATCAGGAGATGTGCGTATATGGGGAAACCAGTATCATAGTGATGTGTAAACCAGTATCATAGTGACGTGTAAACCAGTATCATAGTGATGTGTAAACGAGCATCATAGTGATGTGTAAACCAGTATCATAGTGACGTGTAAACCAGTATCATAGTGATGTGTAAACCAGTATCATAGTGATGTGTAAACCAGTATCATAGTGACGTGTAAACCAGTATCATAGTGATGTGTAAACCAGCATCATAGTGTTGTGTAAACCAGTATCATAGTGATGTGTAAACCAGTATCATAGTGATGTGTAAACCAGTATCATAGTGATGTGTAAACCAGCATCATAGTGATGTGTAAACCAGTATCATAGTGACGTGTAAACCAGTATCATAGTGATGTGTAAACCAGTATCATAGTGATGTGTAAACCAGTATCATAGTGATGTGTAAACCAGTATCATAGTGACGTGTAAACCAGTATCATAGTGATGTGTAAACCAGTATCATAGTGACGTGTAAACCAGTATCATAGTGATGTGTAAACCAGTATCATAGTGATGTGTAAACCAGTATCATAGTGACGTGTAAACCAGTATCATAGTGACGTGTAAACCAGTATCATAGTGATGTGTAAACCAGTATCATAGTGATGTGTAAACCAGTATCATAGTGATGTGTAAACCAGCATCATAGTGATGTGTAAACCAGTATCATAGTGACGTGTAAACCAGTATCATAGTGATGTGTAAACCAGTATCATAGTGATGTGTAAACCAGTATCATAGTGATGTGTAAACCAGTATCATAGTGATGTGTAAACCAGTATCATAGTGACGTGTAAACCAGTATCATAGTGATGTGTAAACCAGTATCACAGTGATGTGTAAACCAGTATCATAGTGATGTGTAAACCAGTATCATAGTGACGTGTAAACCAGTATCACAGTGACGTGTAAACCAGTATCACAGTGACGTGTAAACCAGTATCATAGTGACGTGTAAACCAGTATCACAGTGACGTGTAAACCAGTATCACAGTGACATGTAAACCAGTATCATAGTGATGTGTAAACCAGTATCATAGTGATGTGTAAACCAGCATCATAGTGACGTGTAAACCAGTATCATAGTGACGTGTAAACCAGTATCATAGTGATGTGTAAACCAGTATCATAGTGATGTGTAAACCAGTATCATAGTGATGTGTAAACCAGCATCATAGTGACGTGTAAACCAGTATCACAGTGACGTGTAAACCAGTATCACAGTGACGTGTAAACCAGTATCATAGTGACGTGTAAACCAGTATCACAGTGACGTGTAAACCAGTATCACAGTGACATGTAAACCAGTATCATAGTGATGTGTAAACCAGTATCATAGTGATGTGTAAACCAGTATCATAGTGATGTGTAAACCAGTATCATAGTGACGTGTAAACCAGTATCATAGTGATGTGTAAACCAGTATCACAGTGATGTGTAAACCAGTATCATAGTGATGTGTAAACCAGTATCATAGTGACGTGTAAACCAGTATCACAGTG